>NC_089220.1:51968932-52270184 GCF_963924675.1 Phocoena phocoena | reverse complement strand
TGAAATCAACAATGCATGTAAAGGACCTAGAAGAGTATATTTTACATGTATACAAGTACTCAGCAAACATTAGTTTCCCAGTCATTACTGATAGGTATTGGGTGTACATAAATTAGTGTGGAAAAGGGAGAAAAATGACTCACAGAAACAAATTACTTAGAGATTTAAAGACTCTTGATTTTTTCCCATATTTTTCTAATCAACAATAAGTAGAAAAATGATTAATTTCAAATTTAGTTCATGGTTCTATGGATGGGGGTAAAATTTATTTAATACATAAAGACAGACAAATTATGTGTTATATATGTAGGAATAATTTGAAAGAAAAAAGTAGATAAAACAAGGATTTAGTGTCTAAACACTGGAAAAGAAACTGCCTAGTCGTAAAAATATCCTCTCCACACCTGAAAGAGAGAACAACTAGCTATTTATGGGTGGTAAGGAGAAGACAAGATAATCCCAAATTATAGGTAAAATAAATCTGTATGTGTAATTTGTCTATCTATCGATGGCAGACACACAGATAAGTATCTGAAGAGTAACGTCTGAGTATGGGTTACATAAATTCTGATTTGGTCACTCTGGGCCCCAATACTTCAAGACCCAGTAAGGGAGAGAATACAATGCTTTTATTGAAATTCATCCTGCAATATAAAATTTTATTTTATGTGGACAATGCAGTGAGTTACTATACTTAGCTCTAGTGGGAGTGTCACTCATGAGGAAGAGCGGCTGCACCTTCCTAAAAATATGAGTCCCTTAATTTTTAGCTAAGCCAAGATTTCCTTTGTGTTTTACCAGACATTTCTTGAATGCATTTCTGAGATGCAAGTATTTCTGTCTGCTGTGCATTTTTTCCAAATTTCTCTTCATTTTTTGAATGTGGAATTATGCACACTTCATCTCATTAGACCCACATGTTAGTAAGAGTTTGGGCTCTGAAATGTGGACCAGGGCAGCATGACTTAGCACAACCTGGGAATCAGCTGTCTTGAACGTCAGTTGTTTTTACTCACAACACCCTTTACTCACAGTTTAATAACTTGGCTTGCATTTTCTATGACCTGTGAAGTATAGCTACGGTTGCCTTCAAAATAACTAACTTGTTTTGTAAAACTTTCTAAGGTCACCATAAATTTCCATTTGCATTCATGGTAATGCTGGGAAATATTTAAAGGCTTATTAAAAAATAGTTGTCCTGAACACAGGAGATAGGAACAAGTCTTAGGGGCTTGAGAGTGGGCTTGGAGTAGAGGAGCCCATCCTGGTTCTCAGACCAAGGCTTTCTTGTACTGAGAAGCACACGGCTTTATGACCCTGTTGCCAATGCAGTGATGGAGGACCACATTCCCTCATGACCAAGTCACCGAAAAAGCCTCCCTGGACTTCCTGATTTTGGACTCACACCTCTCAAATTCATGCCTTATGAATGTGGTAGAACATGACCTATCGAACAGTATTTACATAATTCAGTTTCTTCTAGAACATCTACAGTGTTCCCGCCTGACCTCTCTGAATCCTTCAGCCTTATTCTAGGGCTCTTTTCCTTCTTCTCTCTCTTCCTAAAGCTGGTCACTTCTTGTCACAGAGCCTATCCTTGCCAGATAAGGCCTTCTCAGGCTCCACTCTGCATTCTGTGCACCCAGGATTTCAGTAGTTAAGGCCAGAGATCACAGTTTTCTTCAAACTGGGCCAGCTCACAGAAAACTCATCCATGAATACATCTCTAATACCCCAAGCCTTTTCTTTTCACTACTTGAGAGGTTGCTCTTCTCACAGAGATAAATAGAAACTGATATGAGATTCAGGTTTCAAAAAACTGCTGAAGTTTTTAGTCCTGGATGAATACTTCAGGCATTCTAATGGAATGGGGATTAGAAATAGGTTTAACATTAAGGGATATATGTTTCATGCTTGTGTATAAACTGAATTACATACATGTTACATTTATAGTAGTCCAGAAAGCAAAGCAAATGGCATTTCCTTCTAAATATAGTATATATAATGTTATTTATATTACTTACTACTATATAATACTATATGGTATGTATAATACTGCACATCATTTATACATAAAATATATATCGAATTATATAAATGTATATATAATATCTATAAAGAGGGGACCCCAAGTGGAGTTCATAGAGTGGAAAAAAGAAAGAAAGAAAAATGGACACATTCACCTACTACAGTGTTCCATACTTTCCAGGTCAACCCAACATATTTCCCTATAATGCCCTAGGTTTCCAGGGAAACCACAGAAAGTGTCCTCTAGCCAGTTGGTTTCATGGGGGAAGCACTAGCTCAGATCCGAGTTCTTGACACAAGCTCACTGCATCTGCACCTGCAGGAAGGAGAATGGGATCTCCTCTGGGTTTTGTGTGCTCCTCTGTGTTCATCATAGTTGCACACAGACCCCCACCAGGCACTCCTGCGTAATGTTGATGATAGAATGTAATATTGCTTGATTTGTGTCTTTACCACTCCCATGGAAAGCTGCTTAAGATTGGGCAGATTACTTAGTCGTTTTTCTATCTTCAGTGCCTAGAAGTGTGCCTTTTTCAGTTCTTCTAAACTTACCTCTATGAGAAATAACCTCAGATGAATTACTCCTCATTCCAAAGCAGTTATATAGAAACATGACCATACTGAATAATGGTAACTATATGGGCTATTGGCCCTGGAATCTTAAAGCAAGATATTTAACCCCGTTGGGCTTCAAATATCTCAACTGGGGTGAGAGGATTAAATGTGATAAGGTATCTAACCTTAGCCTATTCCAGAGCATATGGCAAATCTCAATAAACATTAGATGTTGTTTGTATTCTATTTCATAGCTTTGACAGGCTTCCAGTTGTTCAAACCGTATATAGTGTATGTTGCCACTCCAGAAAAATGGCAAGTTGCTAGAAGACAATGATTATGCCTCCATTTCTTTAGCAATTACAGTATTTCTTTATGACTTCTACTCAAATCCACCCACAGTTTGCACATAGAATGGGTTCTCCAAATTTCAAATGGCATACTGGGTAAAGTGGAGGCAACAAGTGACAGGAAGTTACTGTGTGAAACAAATCAGTCTTCAAATGTGATGAGGAAACTGGGGCCATTCTTGTACTTTACGAATAAGATCAGAATTTCTTTTGCAGCTGATCTTTTAAATTAAACAAACAAGCACAGCTGGAAAAACACATGCAAATTTTCGTATTTCAGTCCAGCAATATGCAAGCATATCCACAGTAGGAGTAATTTGCTGAAGAAGCCTCATTAATGAGTTCTAGCACTGGTTTATTCTGAGAAGTCATGCTATACTCTAATAAAGGCAACGTCTTCCTGAGTGCTACATAAGGTCGTGTCTATGTGCAGTGTCTTTCCCCATAAAATACCGGTCCTTTTAGTCAAGAACCTTCTCCCATTACAAACAGCTTGTCAAATACACGTGGGGGCTCTGTATTTCTCAGCACCTCATTCTGAAGTATCTCGAGACTGAATTATTACATTCTGTTCGACATTAGGATGTGATTCAGCAACACCAGTGGACAGACTGGATATAACTAATCCATTTACTAATTGTACTCTGTTGTTAGCTATTTGTGCATTGATTTAACTTCTTACTACATTTGCAAACTTAAAGTCTAAAAGTAGAATAATCTAAAGGGAAAACATTTTAGCTCATCTCCAAGACACAAGGAAGCTAACATTTTGCAGTGATGCAACTGGAGGATAGCCAAGAGTATACTAAGAGCAAATGTCTCTCTCCAGAAAGAATGGTTGGTACAAATGTCCATCAAGCTTTAGATTCACCTTGCAACTCTGAAAGAAATATCACTGAATATACCTGATAGGGGATACTGTTCCAACCTCATAGCCCAACACATTACATTTCTACAAAGGATTTCAAATATTCCTACTCAGGCTCTAAATACCTTCCACTCCTCATATATGTAAGCTAGTACGGCACTTCACTTCTCTAGCTCCATGATGCCATTTTCAAGAGACAAGAGCCAAAAATATGCTACAGCTCTAGCCCTGCAGCTGCAACTCCCAAGCTGGAAGGAGGAAATGTTAGCAATGCAAAAAGCAAAAGAAGAACCAGACCAATTGGTACTGCTATTGCCTGATTCATTAGCATGGGCCAGGGGTTATTTTCCAGTGTAGAAAAAAGCTGGCACAAATGCTTGGCAATGTGCTCCAAGCTCTATCAGGGAAAGGAATTGATCATTTGGATAAGTAAAAAAGAAAAAAAACGTCTCTCGCTGCCTCACTGTGTCTCTTATGTGTGGTGCTACTGTACTGCTTCAGGAACAAGCATAGTGTGTCTATTTTTAGGGGCAAATGTGCCTACTCTATCCTCGCCAACTAAATCTTTCTACATGACTAATTTGCAAGTTGAATTATCTTGGTAAACAGGCTGACTCACTAGCAAATAATCTGTAGAATTTAACTATGCATTAGGCTTCTGTAGTGAATTAGGTCTTTCTGTCTTGCTCAGGATACTGAAATGAACTGCAGTAGTGCTCTGGTTAATAAGGAAGGAAGAAAAGTTATTCCAAAGGCAAGACATGTCTCTCTTTAGAAGAGTTTGGTATAATGGAGATAAATATAGCAGGCTATATTGAGAGACACGGCAGTGACTTAAGTCAAATAAGGAAAGGAACCACAGTTCAGAGAGACAGGTACATAGCTGCTGTGCGTATACATAAGATATATTTTATGTATGCGTGTGTATCTTCTACATATTTATACAATAATTTATCCTTACATAATCATTTATTACAAGATGTGCACAGCAATCAGCACCCAGCAGTTGTTCAAGAAACGTTTGTGAAATGGATGAATTAAAATGCTGGGTTAACATCCCTGCACTGTCAAATGGTCCTGCCCCTCTGCTGCTCCACCCACTATATGCCTGTGATGATTCAGCTTTAGAAAGACATATCTGTGCCTCATAGGTACAGAAAATTTTTTTCTTGTTTTTTTGTTTTATTTTCACGTGGTTTAAAAAGATCACCAGGGCTTCCCTGGTGGCGCAGTGGTTAAGAGTCTGCCTGCCGATGCAGGGGCCGTGGGTTCGTGCCCCGGTCCGGGAAGATCCCACATGCCACGGAGCAGCTGGGCCCGTGAGCCATGGCCGCTGAGCCTGCACGTCCGGAGCCTGCGCTCCGCAACGGGAGAGGCCACAACAGTGAGAGGCCCGCGTACCGCAAAAAAAAAAAAAAAAAAAAAAAAAAAAATCACCAAATCATTTGTAATTATAGGGATAAGGACTGACATTTAGAAAAAAATACATATCTTGTCCAAGTATTATGTTTTAGGCATGGTAGAGATTAAAATTTTATATATTTAAGTATCTAAGAGTGGGCCAGGATGGCAGCACACCAAGATAATGTACACGGGATGAGGGGAAAGGGGGTTGGAAGTATTTTATCGGTGACATTATTCAGAATTGCTGGTGATACTAAAAAGCAGACTGACTTGTAGCCAGTTTTATTTTACTTTTGTTTGTAAACCCTCAACAGACATTGCACCGTCTTATTGCCTGCACTTGGAGTGCAATGCCCCTATCAGCTCTCCCTCTTGGGCCAGGATTCTCAGCAGAAACCAATGTGGAGTGCAGGCTGGGATTGCAGCTATGCCACTGCTCCCCCGACAACCATGCTGATGTACCGATCCCTTCACCAGCGTGTGCACTGGCTCTGAAGTGCCCTCACTCCCAGCAGCAAGCACCTGTGGATCCCTAGAGGAGGGCTGCCCCCAAGCCTCTGGATTCGGCTTTGCCTGCATCCAGGAAGAGATGCACCCTTGGGGTCAGATCTTAATGAGGACATATAGATATCACGCCTGGAGAGAACAGCTTTAAGTGTGATCTTCATCATCACCAGAGACCCCTGCGAGACTGAGTCCAATGTACTTTCCACGACACGTTGTTTTATCTCCATCCTTACTTGTCTTGTCCTGTGCCATTTCCTCACTCCTGGGAGTACCTTCTGATAAACCATTGTCTCATGAAACCTTGTCTTGGGGTCCGCTCTGGGGAGAGAGAGGGCAACCTTAGACCCCAGTGACTGGTTAACCTAGAACTGGCAGAATTGTGAATCACTGGACAATTTTATATACCCTCTCTTTAGAGAAGAGTGAAAAAAAACCTCTATTCTAGTTTGTATCTTGGTAGCTCCAATTTCATAAAAGAAAAGCTAATATAAATCCCATGCTTACTTACTCAGCATGATTTTACCCTTTCTGTAGGCTTCAAGAGGTTCCCTGGGAAGAGAAGTGTCAAAAAATAAAAAATAAAATGACCTTCGTCTCAATCTAAGGGTGCCCTTTGCCTTCCTCATTATGCATACATGAGGGAAAGGTGTGGTTGTTTTCTTTGGAATCCAAGGCATTATTACACAGAAATTTTTTCACTTTTCCTATCTCACTCCCTTATCCCTTCCCAAAGTAGAATTAAATGCAAGGTCACAGCTAAGGACTGAATACATGGCAAGCTCTGATTCCATCTGGGGACTGCATATTCACAATCTAAAACATTCTCTACCTTTGGTATCACGGTGTAATTGGAAAGACAGATCTGTGCACAGAAACTGTAGAGCAGGGAAGAAAACACTTGCCTCAAAGAGAACTATTAAATAAAGGTTTATGGGAGCTGAAAGGTAAAGCGAATGAACTTTGAACTGGGTGGCCAGGCAAAGCAGCATGGCCAAGATGTCTCTTGAGGAGATCCTTAATATGAGAGATTTGGTCAAGTAGAGTGCAGGAGAAGACTTTCCAAGGTGACAACAACATGAGAGGTTATGATGTGCAGAGACTAGGGCAGCAGGTTGGGAAGGCAAATATGGAGAGCAGAGAAATAATGAGCACGTGATGCAGGTAGCACTGTTTAAAATATTTAAGCAAGATTGGAATAGGACTAGGGGGTGTAGCAGGGATGCACTGAAGACCCAATGGCTATTTCATTATGACTGAAATTCCACTGACCTTAGGTCATTAAAAATTCAAATTTGCAAAGAAGTGTAATTTTAGGCTAGCTGTCATTTTCTGCCATGGCCTCTCCCATTGCGGAGCACAGGCTCCGGATGCACAGGCTCAGCCCAGCCGCTCCGCGGCATGTGGGATCCTCCCGGACTGGGGCACGAACCCACGTCCCCTGCATCGGCAGGCGGACTCTAAACCACTGCGCCACCAGGGAAGCCCCTAGCTGTCATTTTTGTATTGAAGTGAATGATTTCTAAAATAATTTGATTCACAGCTGGCTTTGATAGAGGAGAGGTAAGATGAAGTGACTACTTCCTTAGGGGAGGACGAGGAGAACCTAAAGCACACTTTGCCCACTTAACACATTGCAAGTTTCACCTAGGCTTTTGCAATAGCCACAAACTAACTGGATAACAAAACAAAACATATGACTAAAGCACTGTTTCTCACAATGAAGGAAAGAGGAAGAGTAAACATCAGTACTTTATATTAACAATTTTTTTGGACTGAAAACTCTTGGATATAACAGGTTAATTAATCAGATATAAATTATGGCAATTTTAATTTTGAAATCTGATGAGAAATTATAACTAGAAACAATACCACAGTAGTTGGGGAGGGAATCCAGACTCAAGGAACATAAAGTTGCATAAACCCCATAAAATCACTCGATAATATAAATTTCTTAAAAAGCCAAATAAGTGATTGAAGCAAGGCATTTTTTGGCCATATTGAAGGACTTGTTGGGAAAATTAAGGGGTAATCTAATTTTAACTACCAAGATGATTTCATAAATAAATATTTTGTTAACAAACATATATTGAACACCTATAATATAAGTACTAGGAATGCCCAGAAACACTCCCTTTTCTCATGGAACTTACAGTTTTGTGAAAATCAGGTTAATGATAGGTACAACAAATGACAACTAGCAGAGTAGCAAAATAAATAATTGGTAGGTAAACTATATAGATGTATATAGGTTATAACGCCAATAGATAGAATAGTGTTAAAAGAAACACAAACCAGTACCTAAAGTTTCAATGAAACTTATCAATCAGACACAACATCATGAGTACAAAGCTGAGAATGACTAGAAAACAGCTGCTACAATATATCCTGGAAAAGAATCACTGTGTCAGGGCTTCCCTGGTGATGCAGTGGTTGAGAGTCTACCTGCCGATGCAGGGGACACGGGTTCGTGCCCCGGTCTGGGAAGATCCCACATGCCTCGGAGCGGCTGGGCCCATGAGCCATGGCCGCTGAGCCTGTGCATCCAGAGCCTGTGCTCCACAACCGGAGAGGCCACAACAGTGAGAGGCCTGCATACCGCAAAAAAGAAAAAAAAAAAAAAAAAAGAATCACTGTGTCAGATGTACACATTCTGTGCAACAAAACAAATGTTTTCCTATTTGATTTCAGAAAATAGATAAATCAGTCAAATATATTGATTCAAGGTTTTACTCAGGAGGAAAAACTCAGAATAGTGCAGAAAAGATAAACAGGACTGTGGTATAGAAATTGTTCCACACTCACTATTCATCGTGTGATTTATCATAGGTTGGCATCAATCTGTAATAATCATATTGATAATAAAGGTAATGGATAACATAATTTGAGTTCTTACTATGTGACAAGCAGTCTGTTAAGGGATTCATAAGCATTTTTTCACTTTCTCCTATATTCATTGAAATTATGCTTATTCTGGTTCTATTTCATGCCAGGCACTGTCCCAGATACTACAGACATACCGTGAATAAACAGCAAAAGTTCCTGTCCTTCTGGGGCTTACTTTCTAGTGGTGGAGACACAGCAATAAATACATACAGAGGAAGAATGTAATCTAATTCCAGCACAAAAGTGAAATCAACAGGATAAGAGGATAATGAGTCCATTGTTAGCTAAGCTGGCCTCCCTGATGACTTGGAGAGAGACCTAAATGAGTCAGGCAGGTGGCTGTCTGGAGGCTCAGCTTCCCTGGCAGGGGGAATGGGCAGGGGACAGCCAGAAGTGAGAGGCTCACCTGACCTGGCGGCCAGTGCACAGGGGTGGTGTGAGCAAAAACAGTGGCCAGTTTTTTAAGGAACCTCCATACTGCTCTTCATAGTGGCCGTATCCATTTACATTCCCACCAACAGTGCAAGAGGGTTTCCTTTTCTCCGCACCCTCTCCAGCATTTACTGTTTGTAGATTTTTTCTTTCTTTTTTTCTTTTATTTTTGCAGTATGCGGACCTCTCACTGTTGTGGCCTCTCCTGTTGTGGAGCACAGGCTCCGGACGCACAGGCTCAGCGGTGATGGCTCACAGGCCCAGCCGCTCCGTGGCATGTGGGATCTTCCCGGACTGGGGCACGAACCCGTGTCCCCTGCATCAGCAGGCGGACTCTCAACCACTGCACCACCAGGGAAGCCCTGTTTGTAGATTTTTTGATGATGGCCATTCTGACTGGTGTGAGGTGATACCTCATTGCAGTTTTGATTTGCATTTCTCTAATGATTAATGTTGTTGAGCATTCTTTCATGTGTTTGTTAGCAATCTGTATATCTTCTTTGGAGAAGTGTCTATTTAGGTCTTCTGCCCATTTTTGGATTGGGTTGAGTCATGTACTACAAGGTTCACTGAAGCTCTATTTACAATAGCCAGGATGTGGAAACAACCTAAGTGTCCATCAACAGATGAATGGATAAAGAAGATGTGGCACATATATACAATGGAATATTACTCAGCCACAAAAATAAACGAAATTGAGTTATTTGTAGTGAGGTAGATGGACCTAGAGTCTGTCATACAGAGTGAAGTAAGTCAGACAGAAACAGAAAAACAAATACGGTATGCTAACACATATATATGGAATCTAAAAAAAAGGTTATGAAGAACCTAGGGGCAGGACAGGAATAAAGACACAGATGTAGAGAATGGACTTGAGGACATGGGGAGGGGGAAGGGTAAGCTGGGACGAAGTGAGAGAGTGGCATGGACTTACATACACTACCAAACGTAAAATAGATAGCTAGTGGGAAGCAGCCGCATAGCACAGGGAGATCAGCTCGGTGCTTTGTGACCACCTAGAGGGTGGGATAGGGAGGGAGGGACAGAGGGAGATGCAAGAGGGAGGAGATATTGGGATATATGTATATGTATAACCGATTCACTTTGTTATAAAACAAAAACTAACACACCATTGTAAAGCAATTATACTCCAATAAAGATGTTAAAAAAAAAAAAAAGAGTGGCCAGGAGATCAGTGGTGAAGGCAAGAGCTGCACATTAACATATTTATCCTCACAGTGATTCTACACAGGAGGTATTATCATATCCCTCATTTTCCACTTGGGCAAACAAAAGTTTAAAGACACTAAAAAAGTGGGGCCTAGTGACTGCCACGCAGAACATGTGTCCTAACCCTCCTCTCACCACTTCCCAGCAGAGACCATGTTTGTGTATAAAATACTAGGAGACGTCTATCCTCAAAATGGATTAAGAAGTGATCAGTATGTTAACAGGCTCATAAAATGAAAATAATTACATTTCTGTATATCTGGTTGTCTCTCTATACATGTAAGCTACATAAAATTCATTGTTCTGAATTTCACTATTTCGTGGTTTGGTAATTCTACAGAAACCATCAACTGTACAATGAGCTTTCAATGAAGAATAAATCCAAGGTCAAAACTGAGATGCCAGTAAGGTACCCGCAGCAAGGGAAGACACCTTTCACATACTGGGGCTGCCCCTAAAGAGGGGATCTTTAAGGCAGGAACGAGACCCTGAGGGTTGGAATGCAGGCATCCACATGGTGAGAGAGAGAAACCAAAAAAACAAAACAAAAAACTTTAATTTCTCAGTTTGCATTCTTACCCATTCTTTCTCAACCACTGAGATGACAAGAAATAATAAGACAAAAAAAAAAAAAAAAATTCCAGAGGGGACGGCCATAAGAAAGAGAGAAATTAAGAAAGTGAAGAAGATATTGGGGAGTCAGGAAAAGGGGAGGGGAGAGAGAGCAAAATCACTGCACACCAGCTTCATTGGCTGCCATGTGGTTCCTTTATAAATGGTCTGGGGCAATGATAAGTGCGAAAAGAAAAAGCAAAGCAGTGAGTCAGAAATGGAATTCAATTTCTTGATACCACAGTAGTAGAGGTTATGATGGCTGACAAAGAGAAAAGAAAGGAACACAATAGAGCAAAATATAATTTATTTCCATAACTCTCTTAAGGACACAGAAAGCAATCTGGGTCAATACTTTGTTCATGTGAAGTGCATAGCTTTGTATTTTTAGGCTACAAAGTCACTGTTACTTTTTTTCAAGAAACTCTCACAAGCCTACCCCCTCAACCTCTTAGAGCTTGTCTCTATGCGCCAACAGAAGGGGAAGGGATTATTTATGGCTTAAAAAATCTTCTTTAGCAGTAATAAATAAAAATAATTGTCCACAATTTTATACTCGCTGCCTTAAAAAAAAAAAAAATTGTACCAAAGAGTTAGCCCAGTGTGGAATTTTTAAGAAAAATGGCTTGCCAACAGAGGAATTTTACACGAAGATACGTATGAGCACTTCGTTTGCTGTAACAAAGCAAAAACACCTTAGTAATCATGTGTGAGCAGATTATACAAGAAATCTGAGTGGAAGTTTATGCAGTCAGTGGCTATTAGCAAAAACATAATGTGTTTGTGATCCAGAATTTACACTGGTTCCCCAAGGCTTAAACCATGAAAAGAAAGCTGCTTAAATGGACATATTACTGGCTTCCTCTCCTTTTGGGGGGTGGCTTATTGTGAAAGAAGAAGAAACAGAAACATTTTGGTTGGTGTTTCTTCTAAATGATAATTATTTGTAAAAGGAAAAGTAGGGAGTATAGTTGGGTGATGGGGAAAAAAAGAGAAAGATAACATTTTTCACTTCATAAAGACTTGAAGGACTGAGGTGAAGTTTATATAACGTTCAAAAAGATAGTTTCTCCCCACTTGTCAATGAGATCATCCATTCTCCTCTTTTGTGTCTCCTTAGCTTTGTCCCAGTATTAAGTTAAATTAAAAAGCCTGAGCCAGGGTATGCAGGTGTACAAAAGAAAAAGTAGAGAAATCAGTGGTGGGAGGTCAGATTGAAGGGCAGCCACTTTTCAAAGTCAGATTTGAATACATCATGCTAATATCCATCATGTTCACTTTATGCCCCTCTACTGTATACCTAAGTGGGGCAGACTGGAATTCTGTTCTCATACTGTGAATGAATTTCATGCATCTTTGTAGTGACTTTCATCTTTATATTGAATGGGCTGAACTCCATAGCATGTAATCAGAAAACAATTTATTTTTTTCCCACACTGTTCTCTTAAACTTGATCTATGGACTCATTCTTCCCTAACTCATGGATGAAATATTCTCCTATTACTTCCAAATAATAAAATATTTTATGTTGCGCTCACATACTAAATATTACCATTTTAGCAATAAGAACGTCCAGTCCAGGGAACTCCTAACTTCATAGAATTTAATGCTTTTCTCCATTCCCTACCTCAGCTAACCTTGGTATGGCTCAGCCTGGGAAATTTTTTGGTGAAGACAAGAGGAAAGGTCAGAATCGTTTCTCATTCCTATTCCCATTGCCTGTCTCTATCCCCTGGCCTAATTTTGGAATCCATTTAGGAGAATTAGATCAGGGAAGGAAGACCAAGGGAAGGGTAAAGGAAAGGCCTACCTTGATTGCCTTAGATGCCATCTGGCTGTAGGTTTCCCTCATCTGGTAGTTTCTCAGTATAAATCCTTTTTCTTTTTGGATGCTTCTGTGGGTTACATGGGAATTCCTCAAATGCCTGGAGCTGTGGCAATGCTCTTCTCCAGCTGGCCATTTCTGAGGTCAGTCCTCAGCACTCTACCAGGGCATATGGCAGCCCACTGCACAGAGACTGTGCTTCTAGCAGCACTCCTAGAAAAAATCCCTTTAAATTCACTCTGGCCTGGCTCCCCTCCCTTGTAATTCATTATGGTTCATGGGAAATGAGGTGTTTTGTTCCCACCATCAGTAGAAGTGATTTTGTTCCCAACATGTAACCTCTTTGGTAGACAGTCAAGCCAGCAGCTCCAGACAAAGCCTACTGCCTCTAAATTGCTCCGAGAGAAACAAATATCAGAGCTTTGAACTCTTCTCAACTCCAGGTGACCTATGACAAAATCTATGAATGACATCTTAAAAATTCTCTCATTTGACTTGAGGTGAGAAGGAAGCATTTCCCCAATTCTTTCCAGAGGAGTCTTAAGTCTATTTGATTCTTGAACTTCTTAATGTACCTCGGAAGTAGATGAACAGCTAAGACTCACTAAACTGGTATCTTGCCACTGCATTTGCGAGTCCTAAGACAGTGGTCCACTACCCTTCTTTATAATGTGGACGGTACTGAGTACTTACTTTGTTCTTTGCATTTGGAACCCCAGCCCTGTATGTGTCTGAAAGAGTTTATTTCCATTTAAACACTCTATTACACTCATAAAAGTATATGTCATATTTTAAATTCAGTTTGTATACGGTCTTAAGCAGGAATAAATGAGGGCTTTGTTACAGAAACACAGTCAGACTCATCCCTATTATAAATTAATTTACAACAGGCCTTTAACTTCTTTTTGTACCTCACAGTCTTTTCATATAGTAGGGATCAATGAGAACTGGCCATGGTGGGAGTGTTTTTTTAAAGGAGAATAACTTTTGTTTAGAAATAGAAGTGAACTTAGAAGTCATCTTTCTAAATAGAAATAGAAGTGAATTTTGGCTTAGAAATAGAAGTGAATTTAGAAGCTTACTTCTTCAATAATATAGATTTAGCTTAGAAAGTTAAACACAGTTGAAA
The DNA here is from genome assembly GCF_963924675.1 of Phocoena phocoena. NCBI lineage: Eukaryota > Metazoa > Chordata > Mammalia > Artiodactyla > Phocoenidae > Phocoena > Phocoena phocoena. The sequence goes on along the minus strand of NC_089220.1, from coordinate 52,256,361 downwards.
GGTCACTAACATTATTTTGTAATTAACAATCACAAAAGATAACAAGGAAGATGGAAAAAAAATTAAGTTTCAGGATTTCTAAATATACACAACTCTGAAAAGCGAAAGTAAAACTACTTAGGCGGACACTGACAAACTCCATAAGAATGTGTCTGTAAGCATGAGTTTTCTTATGCAAAAAAAAAAAAGAAAAATATTGGTGGCTTAAAAATAATTTTAAAAAAGTATTTACTTAGTCTAAATAGGACTTCTGAAATTCAAATTGTTTCGTATTTTTTTTTACAGTCCTTATTGACAGACAACTTATGTGTTCTTAATTCATATCTTCTTGTGAAGATTTTCTGAGAATAAACAGCTCTTTGTACTTTTGAAGTTCACTCCCACCTTACTAAGATATAAGCTTTCTAATATTTGGCAGCAAACATTAGATCGCCAATGTGTTTAAACACAGCTGTATGGATCTGTCACTTTTCTGTTTTTACTTTCTCTGAGCAAAGCCCTTTGAAACACACGTTAACTTCCCCTAAGCCAAGGCAGTCAGAGCAAAGGTACATCTTACAGATCACTAAAAGGAGCATCATGTCTTTCCAGCATGAAGTAAGTTGCGGAGGGGAGCTGCTGGGTCAGAAATTGGGAAATATTTTCCAGCAGTGCTATATTCACGTTGACATTAAAGCAACTGAAGAGAACCTCCAGAACAAATGTAAAGGTAAAATTTTTTAAAAATCAATGTCAAATAATGCTATCTGGTTTTTTATCACCTGTCATTTGAGATTATTCTTATTTCATCTACCAGAATTTATTAACACATTTTTGTCTTAGAATTAAGACACTGTAATCTTAACCTAAACTAAAGGAGCAGTTACTTATAGCCTTTATGACAATGGAAGAAATGTTGCATGAGTGAATATGAATAAGGACTGCTTATTTTCAAGCTGAAGGGAAGCACAATGGTTGCGAAAACATTGTAAATAATTTAAATTTTTTCAGGTAGTTGCTATTGGAATTCATGATAAAGGTTAATGGAATAGAGAACTGAAAGTCTTGCTTTTCAAATGAACTTACAAATTCAAATTCAAAATTCTTAGTTAGCTGGGGCACTACTGAATTAACATTTGGATATGGCAGGTACTCTCAAGTTCTTTTGCTCTCCAACTCATCAGAGGGATGTGAGAGAGTCACAGGTCTGTTAGTAACTACAGCTTACCACAATGGGATGCTAAAATGGCAGCCACTCTAGAAAAAGTACCTCGGGAGACTCTTCACCACATCTCTCCACTGTGACATCCCTCCAAATCCCCCTCCATAATCACTGGAATAAGGCTTACTATCTGTAAATTCTAAAGACTTACTAAAACAGCATACTTTGTAACCTTAAGCTTAAATTCACCAACCCAGGGAGGAAGATCTCTGATTTGGACAAGTCCATCAGGAATCTTTTAAAATATCCAAAGGGGGTCATTGTGATAAAGAGAGAAAGTTTAGTGGTTTTGTGGGAGGAATATAGTGATCATATGAATCTGAACTGGGGCAAATATTGCTTTTTGGTCTTTTTATTTTCTGGTCACCTGTTCATTTCCATCATATGTACCTGGCATTAAAATGGAGTCTGAGAACATGTCCACATGGATTTCCCTTATTTAGAAGGCTAGAGAGATAGCAAGGTATAGTTCAGGGAAAAGGCAGAATGGAACTTCCTGTCAAACCTCCTTCTAATCTTAACCTAAACTAAAGGAACCTTTGAAGTTAACATATATGTCAACCAGTGTACCAAGATGGAGAAATGGATGCAGATAATGGACCAAAAATCTAGAGTAATAAAGACAATTTTAGTCACAGATTTCTCTGTGCATCTATCTTTTGCTAACTACATAGAATTGACTGTGGCTACATTACATGGCTAGCTGTTCCATGTAATGAGATTTTGGTCCTGGCCAATAGATTTTATTTATCCTCCCCTATGTTACTGAAAACTCAGTAACATATATCACAATAAAATATTTACCATTTTCACACCAACACGAAACTAGACAAATATACAGAGATAATAGAAGATCTTGGAAAGACTCATCAATGTTTGGAGAATGATGAGACACGTCAAGGGGTATATTATGTATAAGTTTGACACTACATGGAGATACAATTTCTTTGTGATTGAAGAATATTTGAAGAATGCCGATGCAGAAAAATATTAGATTTGCTCAATAACATACGCATTTGGGAACCAAGGACTTCAAGAAGACATGTTTTTTAGTTGCTAAAAAAAAAAAAAAAAAAAAAAAAAAAAAAAAAGAAATCTTTCTGATAGGATTCTTTACAAATAGGAAAAGCAGTCTTGAGTGGTAATAAGTATGCTATCATGTGTGGTATTCGTGCATAGAAAGGTTAAAAGTTTCTCAGTGTTTCTCCACACACACACACCCCACAGATGGAAGATACCTGTATAGATTAGACAGCTTGTAAATTATGTAGAATTTCCACCATACTATCTGTGCTCTTCTTCCAAAAAAAGATAACTGTTGCTACAAAGCACCAGCCCAGCCAAGGGTGTTTTTCCCAGGCCCACTGCATCTAGATGGGGCCACATAACTAATTCTCTCTAATGGAATGTTTGCAGAAGTGACATATGTCAGTTCTAAGACGAAATGGCAAAGAAATCAGTATATCTTCACCATGCTCTTATTTCTTGTCTTCTGGCTAAAAGGCAAAAATGTGGTAAAAAACATCAGTGTTGTAGGGGATGGCAGGGACATAAGATTAACGGCATCTAAGTCCATGAATCACAGTGTGGAAGGCCACCAACTTTACAAGCACATTATAGTAACTGTTACATTAGTGAGAATTATAGTTCTATTATGTTATGTCACTAACATTCTAGGGTTAATTTGTTCTAACAGTTAGTCTACTTTGAGTAATAAAAATTATGATAATGTCCCTTTCTCTAATAAAGTTTAAAGCATTTCACACATTCTTGCTCTATAATAATATTATTACAGTTTATTGGGCATTCTACTACTAGGTACATTGATGGCAATGGAAGAAATGTCAAGAGTAATTTTAAGTAAAGGCTACCTATGCTCTTCAAGTATGATCAACTGTTGACTGGGCCTGAGTTTAGCTTTTAATTATTCCAATAATTAATGTCTTAAATCCCCTTGTTTTTGTCCTCTCATTTTAAAATATAAAAATCGTCCTTACAAAGGGATGCTATAGAGTTTCAACTTATTCTGAGGCCTTTTGTCTCTGACAAATTCAAGACCTGAGTTACAGAATTCTGAAAAAGAATAAATTTGTATAAGGTACAACATTTGGGGGTAGTTTTGTTACTGAGCAAAAGATAACTGCCTCACACGGTAAATACTAAGTAAATATTGAGTTTTCTAGTTGTCTTTTACTAATTTCTCACTATGCTTACTATTCTCTTCCCTCCTAATTGGGACTCGCTCTAATTCTAACCCTCACCTATGGGTCAATCTGAAAAGCACAAGGTTTGATATCCCAAAAGAGTAAAGATCTTCAGAATATTGGCTAACTAAATTTTAGAACAGTCATTTTGATAAAAGTTGCTTTAGTCATAGACCGACAGTATATTTTCAATACTCTGGTAACCACTAAATAACTGACTAATACCTAGCCAATTTATGAAAGGAGCTAAAGAGCTGGAAAGAGTTGGAAATGTTTGACAAGACCTGCCTTTGGGTGAGCGTTGACACCCATCAGGTGCAGTGAATTCCATGAATTGGTGTTATTAGCTAATGGTTCAATAAAGGCTATCTCTGCTTCTGCAAGTCTTTTAATCTCACAGAAAATTCCAGCCACATAGATGAACACTTAAAAAGATGAGGTAACAGATGTTCAATGCCATGCTAAAATGACTGCATACAGTACTTGAAAATCTTTGATTTGTCATAGGGTAGCCTACATACTCCCTCTGCTACTAGAATTGTGAAATAGGCCCCGATAGGGAGGTTTAGCTTAATAAATGTAGCTGTTTTGTTCTTCAGATGGCTGATCCACATGATTGATCGAAGCTTCTATTTCATCCAGGGAGGTGGGAGAGTGTGGTAGGCAGCAGACTCTGTAATTTCTGATGTCTGACAGAGCAAATGAAATTCATGTGAGACTTCCTTTCCCCTCCAAACTGCATCAACATTTATTTATGATGAAGGGGAAGGTGGGTGAAAAAAAGCAATATTGTTTACCATAAATCATGAAGTTTTACATTCTGCTTTTTAGAAAGAGGAATGACTGGTCTGTGGTATATTTACAACCTCAAAATTTCTTTAATACTTTAAATATATAAAACGTAGAATCAAAAGTATCTAAAAGCTAACTCTATAATAACTTAATGTCCTTAAAGGATCAATGAAAATCATTATTCATTCTTCCATTGTAGTTGTTTTTAACTCTGTGTATAGATTTCACACCCAGTAAGAACAAGCTTTTACATATGTACCGGATTCTCTGAGCTATGTAATCATTTCTCAATTTCAGTATCTACATGAAAAGATTCCAACTGAGAGGCTCGCTGCTAGGCATCTATTATGATGCTTGAAATTAAAGGACCTGAAAGTGTGCTGAATGACTGCCTGAAGTAGTGAATGATAAAAAATATCTTTCAGGATCTTCTCAGATTTGGAATTCAGTCTTCTGAGTAAGATCATTTCAAACTCCTCCAAGCAAAGATGACTTCAAAAGATAAAATGTGAAGAATCAGGAGACATCAACACCTGGCAATGGAGAATGTTGGGAAGATAGTACTGACAAATGAACACTAATAAGGACAATGGAAAAGAGGACATAATAATGTGACTCAAAAAGCATACATACATCTTTTCTTTCAGCTTTGTTTAGTAGTCTAAAATGATGAGGAAAACACTATCATGTAACAACTTTTAAAAATATGAACATTAGGTTATACAGAGCATGGACATTATGTTAAAACAAGAAAGATGAAGCAAGTTATAACACTCCTGTGTATAAAATAATGAACCAAAAAATGAATATAAGGTGTTTATGAATATATACTCTCTATCACTTGAGAATGCATAGAAGTAGAAGTACCCTAAAGAGGGATACATTATACAGATTAATCAAACGGATGTGAGGAAATATTGAATAATATGGGTTACTAAAGAACTTTGATGCGCAAAGTTAGAATCCCGAATATAAGCCACAGAAACATAGCAGTTAAATATTAGAATATGAGTGAGAATGGGCTGTGGAACATAAAATGTGAAATTGCTTAAATGAATTTGCATCAAATGTTGTTAACTAAAAGCAAGATGAGGGGAGAAGGAGAAGCCTTTTATAAGGCTTTAGAGGGGAGGACATTTTAGAGTATTAAGAGATCATGGAAAAATCTTTAAGGGCAGATTATAACATTTATACTAAAATAGATAATTGAGTCAGTCTTAGCAAGAAAGTTGTGTAGATTTTTAAAGAGTCAGAGAGATGTAAAATCATAGGGTGAGGGATGAATCAGAAAACAAATGGAAAGTTAGAATGCCTCTATGTGAAAGATAAACACAAATGATTAAAGGCAGTAACCTCTTTTAAAAAAGAAATATGGGGCTTCCCTGGTGGCGCAGTGGTTGAGAGTCCGCCTGCCGGTGCAGAGGACACGGGTTCCTGCCCCGGTCCGAGAGGATCCCACATGCCGCGGAGCGGCTGGGCCCGTAAGCCATGGCCACTGAGCCTGTGCGTCTGGAGCCTGTGCTCCGCAACGGGAGAGGCCACAACAGTGAGAGGCCCGCGTACCGCAAAAAAAAGAAATATGATGTCTGAAAATTTCAAGGGCATTCTTTCCCTAATGTTTTACAGAAGAGCAATAGAAATACGGTGACTCTCAGTGTGTGAATGTGTTCTGGTTAAAAACAGCACTAGGCCTTACTGAGCAAGTATACTTACACAAAGCACTTAAAACATACTAAAAAATGTCAAGCTATCTGTAGACTCTGAATAAAAATATGTTCTAGATTACTCAGTATAATGAGATATTTAGAACCAAAGCTGACATACTGCAACAATTGGCTGAATCCAAAAGTTGGAGTGTTGAATGAAGGAATATTCTAATAAAGCACATGTGAATTAACAGTGAGATGTATAGTCAAAAGGACTGGATTACTTAGTGGAGTTAGGTAAATCTTACTAACAGTAACTGTCTTAACATGATATTATCAGTCTGGAGTAGAAAGATATAGTATTTCTTGTTCGTATGTGGTTTCCCAGAGGAGGAAATATTAATCATATATTAGCAATCAGCGTGTATTTTAGAAGGCATGCTTTCTGCAAATATTTGATGAAATGCAGTAAGGACTACACTAATGCAAACTCATTCCCTTCCATATTAAAATACAATTGAGAATTAATACATGAAGACAAGTAATTCCAATTCAAGGTGCTATGTGATAAATGGTTTTGGAACGGTGTAAACAATAATTTAGGGGAAAAAAATGGAGAGGGAGGAGATAATATATGCTTTCCAAAGAAGACTGAGATAGCTTCTTACAATATTCCTTGGTATTACTTATTTGATTTTCTGCACTGTTAACTCTACAGTTCATTGCCTCATATTTGCAGTTAGTTATGCTGCTTTATTTTTGTTTTATTGCTACTTAAAAAATTTAGCTTATTTCCTTATTTTATATTAGCTTGAATCAGTCTATATTTTTAAAATATACTTTTGATCTTTTATTATGGCTTCCTAGTCTCAGGTTGTATGGTCATTTTTTGCTTTATTTTGGTTTTTATTTAATTTTTACTGCTTTTTTTAAAGGACAATAGTAGATATTTTCTAAAATAATTCACTGTTATTATAGTAAATTATTTTCACAAGTGCATTCTTCTTCCAAGTGGTTAAGAAGATGTTACCTATTTTTATGCAGCTAATTTTTAAAATTTTCTATCTTTCCCATAAGACCCTTCCCCCCTCCAATTTTGCTACCTTGCTCTGATATCCTGAGTTAATGACATATTCAGAAAAGTCTTCTGACAGAAGAAGGGTATGCGTGAATTAATCTTTGCATTCCCCCTGTCCTCTGGAACTGAAAGAATATTCCACTTTTTGGCAGAGCTGATATGCAGAGCTTCCAGTTCAATTTTCAACAATGGCCAGAAATGTATCCAGTATGGTTTTGTGGGATGAGGTTTATTTTCTTCTACCCTCCAACTGTTCTTTAACCAGGAGAAGTGTTTATGTCCTAATAAATCTGAGGCAGTCTATATTCTTTGACCAGAAAAATCTCTAAATTGTCATGGCTTAGCCTATTTCTACTGTTATGCAGAACATTACGTGCTGGAAAATTACTTCAACAAGGCTATGTGATGCCATCAATCCCTCTTCTATATTCTCTTCTTGATATCTTTGAATTGTTGACTTACTGATGAGGGGTAAAAGGGAAATGACTCTGACTTCCCCAAGAAGAAAACCTACAGAAAGCTGGCAGAGGGTGGGAGTTAGGAATGCGAGACAATGGCCTGGTTTTCTCCACAGTACAGGTCATGTATCTCCAAGAATAAATGTGATTGGGCTGTGCCATTTTACAGGGTAAAGAATTCCTCCTAGATTGTGGCATTGTTTCATGGTTAGTTTCATTTTTTTCTTCAGAATTTTGTTATACATCTATCTATCTATAATATCTATCTAACCTGTCTACCTTCCTCTCCTTTTTTCCCATATTTTTTTCTTTTCTGCTTTCTGTGTTTTGTGTGTGTGTGTGTGTGTGTGTGTGTGTTTCAAGAGTAGAAAGTTGTTAGAAAGGGTATATCAAACCCTTAAAGTGAAATGATGTACTGAAAAAAAAATTCCAAGAAATCTAAATGTATATCATTTCATAATTTTGTAAGTCTCAAATGCTATTGCTCTTTTCAAAAATTTTATGAGAATTAATTAATACCAAAAGGAACTAATATAACTCTTATGGTAACTATTTCTGCCAAGGTGTGTTAAAGATGCTAAGAAGAAGAAATATTTTCAGAGTAGTAGGAAAAGGAGAAAAGTATGTTCATAATTTCCAAGCCAGGTAATTTATTATTGTATGATCTAGAGTAGATATTTAAATATAGAAGTAGCTGTCTACATTAATTTGAATCTCTTATTTTAAACTTCAAAATTACAAAATAAAATATTTTCACTTGATCTGATTCTGATCTTTTATGGAAAAAAAAAGTAATACCATTTTCTTCATTCTCACCCATAGTCAGTATTAAAATTGACTCCTAAGAGATATTTAATACTCTTTTTTAGATATGCCTAACACAGAACATGTTTTGAGGGCATCTCGTTTCTGTTTTGGGTGTTATAACCTTTGATTCCGTAAGTGATCCTAAGTCATATGCAATTAATATCGTTTCTGCTCTGCCTGAAAATATGAATACAACAGAAAGAAAAAGAATAATTTGGAGCTATGAAATGATTTTGAAATAGTTTGAAAATAAAATAGGAACAATGGAACTGTGTTAAAACTAAAAGGAGATATGTAAAAAAACAAGCACTGCATCGCAACTATTACAGTTTGGTGTATTTTTGTCTATTTCTAGGAGACTAATACATTAGAGTTGTTCACTGAGATAAAAGACAAAGAGAGGAGAGAGGAAAGAATTACTCTAAAAGAGGAGAGAGTTATAAATTCATGCCACATTCATAATGAAAGACAAAAAAGAAAGTTGTACTTTGGTAGTGGAAGACAGTAAACAAAATTTTATCCAGCAGTCATATTTGGGTAATCTAGGACTCACAGTGCAGTTCATCCAAGGGTGTGTCCTCTTTGGAAGAGGAGGTATTACACAATGGCATTCCACAGTGCTCTGAAAACAGAACCCAGGAGGCCTGTGGTCCTATGTAGGGACAGTCAAATAGACTAGGACAAAGGATAAAATAAGTATTCCTGATCCATATCTGCTCACCTCGGAACATATCCCAAGCTAACTACAGAGGTCCACAAGTCCCATTAACATTAATGATAACATTAATTATCAATATTTAAGTAAGAAAGATGTACTATGTTCACTCCACAGAGCTTCACATTTTACAAAGGAAATGCCTCTGAGTTGATTTAGAAAACAAACAAAAACGGAAAACCCTGCAATCTCGCTTTCCAAATCTGAGGGAATACACTTTGGTCATGCAAGTGTAAAGCTGTTTATCAGTTATGATTCTGTGTTTTAAGAACTCTCCCGGCTCAGGTGGCTACAGTGCCCCACCTACCAACTAAGAGGATGGTAGGAGGAGGCTAACTACGGAGTCTAAGCAGAATAACCCCAGAGTTTCTTAATTATTCCATGAAAGAGTCAAAATTAAGTAGTTTCATAGTTGCCAGCAGTTCAAGTTAAAAAATACACACACTGTGAGATGGAAGCACAAAACCAGCAGGGTCCAAGGCAGTTGCACCAGGAAGAACATTTGGTCAAACTTCTGACTCAAAGTAGAAATAAGAAAGAGAATTGTAAAGATCTTAGAACAGAGGGAATTCAGACCCGGAAATAACAACAAAGAGCGTGTCTTAGTTTTATAAACAGAATAGCACTGTCCAAAAAAGTAGAAGCAATTTAAATTTTCTGTGGTACATTTATTTCTCAGGAAAGTGGCTTCCAGCTGTGAGCATTCGCTCCTTCACAGACTCTGTGCTCAGCAACTCAAATGTATTCCATCACACAAATACCTGTAATGACTGCAGACTACAGACTGAACCACAATAAGGCATCAGAAAAGAGAAGAAAGAAAAGACCAAAGGTAGATACTCAATGAAAAAGATTTGAGCAACACATGATCTTGGTTTTCTTATTTTCATGCGAAGTGAACGATACTAGTGAAGTTCAAAGCTGTTCGCTTTTCCCAGAAACCCAATTTCAAATTATTTCACAGAGGAACACTTTGAAAGGACCGAAACAAAAAGAATAAAAGAAACTCATAGTTGAGGAATGTGCTTTCAGTAACAGTCCCTAAACTGAAATCTGTGGAAGCCCTACGTATTTAATTGAGGACAGTAAATTGTTCTAATTAGAAATATCTTGTAAGCAATGAAGACAGTTCACCAGCTAACAGCCCTCTTAGGTCTTTGCCATTATAAGGAACTTAATAAACTCTAATCATTTTGCCACCTTTAAATCCAGCTCACAAGAGATGTTCCCAATAAAACTAGTGACTGTGGTAGGTGATGGCCACAGGGATTGGTAACTAGGAATAAAGGAAGCAGACAAGAAGGATAACTACTTCATTCAGATGTTTTCCAAACTTCCTGGATGTTAAGAATTGCCTGAGGTAATTTAAAAATATACAATAAAATTCTGCCAGAATACAAGTTATGGTTAAAAATACAAATTCCTGTTAAAATTACAACTTCAATCTGAGAGCCACTGGCTCCTAATCCCCCAAGAAGGAACAGGAAGCTGTATGCTCAGGGCCCCAAGGGATTATTATCAACATGGTAATTTTGGAAATAAGTCATACCAATAATGGAGCATTTTTTAAATAGAAATAAAGGACTAAAGTAAGTTAATTATGCCTAGATGATTTCAATACTAAAAATTATCTTGGCTTCTTCCCTTCCCACCTCTCATATTAAAATGACTGAACATATTAGCAACATATCAACATCAGATGCTCAGAGAACATAGAGCAAGGTTTTAAAACTGGACTTTACTAGCAAAATTGAAGCATTTATGTATAGTTGTGGTTTACTAACATAAACTTTGAAGAAGTTCATGAGTTTAGAAAAGAAATCTTGTGTGTGTGTGTGTGTGTGTGTGTGTGTGTATCAAAGAAGTTAAACTCTAAGTCATGGAAAAGAACAGGAATATTCAGTTCAGAACAGAATATTCAGGAATCTTACAATTCCTGAAAAGGTAAATATAGAACTGAAAAAAAATAAACATTATGTCATAGATAATAATTTTCAGCAAATTTGAATCTGAAACTGAATTTCTATTAAAATTACTTTCATACTTCCTTATCCCATTTCACTGAAAAAAAAATCCTTTGAGAATTATTTATGTACAAACTCCTGAAAAAAATCACATGAATGCTTGCCTCCCAAGCATGTGACATAATGATAGATACTGTATAGACTATAAGTCTTAGCTCCTGTTTGTAGGATGTTTATAACTTAGGTGGAAAAAGATGGGGCACAGCTAGCCCAAAACTAAAATCACAGTAACAGTCCATAACATATAGGAGTCCAAATACCTGTATGTGATACAATTTATAAATATTATATATTTATAAACTGAGCCTAACTAATCAGCTAAGTCTTCACATAGTGATTGAGATGAACTTCGAAATATAGGGAAATTCATTTTAGCAAGAAGACAAAAAGGGGATACTCTGGAAGTAAGAGCTCTTAATCTCCAAGCAAACTTCTGGAGACATATGAATACTATTGTTAAATAACAGCTATACTTTTACAATCACCCGTTATATGCAACACATTGTGCAAAGTACTTTTCATCTCATTTAATCCTCATATTATTGTTTTGACTCATTTCCTGTAATAGAATGGAAATTCTAGGGTTTTTCTGATCATTCTTTATTTAATGGCATCCCTTTAGTCTATCATGATTATAACTTAAAGTATAATCCTGTACTTGATCGTTCAATTTAATGGCCCAACATTTGTTGAGAGGACTGCTTAGGACAGATCATCAATGTGTGTACATAACCTAAGAATTTTATAACATTAGTTATGAAATTCTCCCTAGAGTTCTCCCTAGAACAATTACTGCAAGATAAACTGGGTAGTTTAGTTTTAAAGGTCATTTCTAATTTACTATGAACATACATGCACACACAGCCTTTGTTGCTTTGCCTGTGCCAGCAGACAGGAACCACAGCTGACCAGACCACAGATGGACCAGAGGTGGATATGAGATCCAAGAGAAAACAACTCATAGACTAGGAAAAACATCAATCCAATTCTCTTTCTTGCAAGTATTTGAACTAAGTGCTACAGTAAGTCTTGTTAGATAACTCAGACTGAGATTTACATAGTCATTTGGGACTAGCAGAGATAGAAGGATGGAGAGAGATGGGACACAGATAAGCAGATGAAAGAGAGAGAGAGAGAGAACTGGTATTATCCTTGAGAGGTAGAGAGAGAAGTCTGCTTTGTTTGCTTTTCCAATTTCAGTTTCAGTCTCTGCAACAAGGCTGTGCCTCATTTACAGGACTTGGATGTCAACGAGATGTCACCTTTCAACTAACGTTAGAACAGGTTTGTTCCTGTTATATGAATAACAAGGGTATCTTTCAAGAGAAATGATATTTCAAAGTGAAGTCTTCAAACTCTTCCTTTGAAATGTATACATACACATACACATGATACATTTGATATATTAATGATATATTTCTAATACCATATATTAACACCATATTATAACATAAAATTATATATATACAATATACATTCTTTCATTCAATAGATATCTTTAACTTCACTTCCTGAAGCTTGTGCTTTCCTGTGCAGAACGTAAGTAATAGAGGGAACTGCAGAAAAGGGAAAGGGGCAGTTGAATCACTTCTAGAAGGAACAAGGCCAAGTGTTTGGAACAAACCACCAACTCAGAGACTGTGAACTGCAGCAATTATGACTGAAGAGGGATAGTGAAGGTGTCACTAAGGAGGTAACTCTATTCTTCAAAATGGCACCAAGATCGTAAATTACTACTTTCTCAACAAAAAGCCACAAAGATTTATGATAAATGCCTGCCAAAACGGTTAAAAGGAGAAGCCAAAACAAGGCTGGCAGTTAGAGAGGGGAAAAAACAGCAGAGTTTACAGAAAGGTTTCCTTTATCCTCCTCAAAGACTAAGCATTATTATGTATCCATGGCTGACTATATGGGTAGCTGAGTGATCAAAATAATGGCATACAAAGTACATGTGCTGCAGAAATGCAAAAGAAACACAATCAAATTTCATGCAGTAGGAAATCTGGGAGTGGAGAGACATGAATCTTGCAGCATGACATGCAATAAAGGTTCTGGATAAGGGCTCTGGGGAAAGAGACTGTCACCTTTCATCCTCCTCCCTCCATTAAAATGCCCTACAATGGCATGAATGAGGGCATCATTTAAAGGTTTTGATAGCTTGGCATAATTTTTAATATTCTGAAGCAGCTGAAGAGGCAGCATAATGTAGTGGGTAAATGGACAGCCCCTCAGAGCCACGCTGCTTGGGGATGCCTTCTTACCCTCCCACTTACCAGCTCTTTGACTTTGAGGAAGGCATTTAGATCCTCGTGCTTCAGTTCTCTTATCTGTACAATGAGGGATAAATGAGGTTGTGCTGATGACTAAATGAGTGTTTGTGTATGTGTATGTATTTAGGACAGAGCCTAACTCATATTAAACATCATATATATAATTTAATATTATTTAATATTTTAACCTTGTTAACTGGTTATAACAACTCATATAAAATAAACTTTAACTCCATACTTAAAACATGGCTAAAGTAAAAACTCTATTAATATAGTGTCTGTCATATAATAAAATGTTTATATTAAGATGGAGCAGAAAGTGAGAAGCACTGGAAATCAGGCTAAGGAAACTGGACCTGATCGTGTAATAACGGAGAGCCACGGAGGGGAGAAGCTTACAGAGGTGGCGGAGTGAAAGCAACGTTGGTTTTGCATTGCTATCAGGTTGGCACAGGAGAAAAGAGCTGAGGGGTGAGGCCAATCAGAACAGTGTTGCAAAAGCCCAATAATCCAAGCATTTCTGCGTGGGTGACAGTGACAAAAGCAGTCTTGGGACGGCTTCAAACCAACTTCATGAGACGTTTAAATTTTTTGAGGTCTTACCTATCCATAATCTTCAAAAGATGTCTCAAAGAAAGGAGATGAGTAGATTTATTCTTTATGGGAATTACAAACTGAATATATCAATAATTATGGCAGCTACAAAGCTGATGGATGCTCATGTTGGTTTTGTTGACCTTCATCTTATTTCTAAGTTGAAAAGCTGGACGACAATTATTGGCCCCCATACAATAGAAAACTCTTAATCACAGCTGAGTGGAGTAAGTAGTTTTTCTTTCTAAAGCCTCTTTAAGGAAAGAGTTGTGTGGATAGTAACTCTGATTGTGATGAGGGTGGGCAGCTGAAGCCAAAATTAATCCAATTCTAAGTGATTAATAAATCAGCTGAAACAAAAGTAGACTGGAGTCCTTATCCATGCCCAGTAGAGCTTCACCTGACCTCATAAATTGAATTTCTCATGGTGTTTTTCCTTTAACTAAGGAGTTAAAGTAGCATTGAAATTTAGCTTAAACCAACAGGGAAATTTTTTTAAAGTATATTTTAGTTAAATTTGGCACCTCTTTTGGATATAAATGCCAGGTGCATTGCTTTTCAAATGACTTTAGCTCACTGCAAAGTGTCTAAGCATATAGGGAATCTTAACAATTTACTATGCAAATAATAATCACTTAAAATTGCCTTTGAAATGTCAAATCTGCTCCACACTGAGGACTGGAAATTTGAAAAATGATTTTCTTTCATGTTTTACATCCAGAGGAAGGCTCTGGAAACAAATATGATTCTATTTTATTTGATTGCTATATATATAACATACTCCAGAGAAATATAAAAGTCACATAACGACCTACATGATGTCATGATATACTCAAAAATTGCTATCTCAACAGACTTATTTAACATTAATTTGGATTAGAATTGGAAAGAAATTAATATCTTCTTTTTATATTAGAAGGGCAACCTAAAGTTAATGTCTATAAAGGTAGATAGAGTTTTCCCTCCTACTCTCCTTGTCTCCCTTCTGTATGAAAGAAATTAAAACAGCCAGTGACACTACAGCCAGGCTCACTAAGGTTCAGCTCTATCACAGTGTCAGCTAGCAGATTTTATGAAGCTGCCCCTGGGGTTGGTTTCTCTAGTTTAATGGGATTTCCACTGAAGGGTTACCCACCAGGTCTATCAAGATTAAGAGCGAAATATTCTCCCAGGAGTAGCTATTTCCAGTGCCAAATTGGCAGCAATTAATGAAAACATGGAATCAAGGTTGATTTTATACTCAGCTGAGAAGACAGCATTTTCCCCTAAAATTTGTAACAGAAAGTTTTAGGAAGTAAATTTCTATGTTATGATTTACCATCAATGGTGGATTTGTTTACATGTCTCATCTCAAGGTTGTGGGGGAGTGGTAAGGGAAAATTATTGTTCTTCTCCACTTGGGGTGGTACTGGGGAGGAGGTTCTAAATCACTCTTACCACTGTTTTAGTATCTCAAAATATTATGGATTGATAGTGCAAAAAATGGTAAGTTTTTTTTTCTTTTTTATCTTGCCAGGTAAAAGCTAGATGGCTCTCAGAATAGAAACCAAAAGGGAAGGGGAAAGATTCTTGAGCATTCTTCTATTTCCTGTGACTAAGGGCATTAATGGAAGGTTTTTTGTTTTGGTTTGGTTTTGTTCTTTTAGTAACAGACTCTGGATATTGTCACATTATCATTTTAACACAGTCTGTGCTCAATCACTTAGTAGTGAGAACGTTATAAAATTATCTTGACATTTAAATATATATCCCCTTATTTCTACTCTACATTAAACTAGTTAAACATATTTTAAAATGAACTAAAGCAAAATGAAGAGGAAAATTATTGTATGAACAAGTCTAAGAAATATAATTCAGCAAAATGCTTATTTATTTAAAAAACAATCATGGCAGCCTTTTCCCCATTTTTAGAACTAAACTTCTCTAGCAAAATGCTTTCTCCTTTTCATTTAGAAACACTTAATCTTGATTAAATTGATTTATTCAAATAAAATAACTAACATTAGATAATTTGCTCAGTTAATGTTCACATAATTCCAAATTTTAAAATTGCCTCAATCTTTTTAGTGGCATATTTACTCTTTGGGAATTAACTTAGTAATAAACTCTATGAATGCAGAAAATATTAAAGGCCTGACAAGTACAATAATTCTTGGATTCCATAAGAGTTCCCATTTTGTATTAGAATAATAGTTTACTAAATTAGAAGATGATAGCTGAAAAATCATTTACATCTCTTTCCAAGTAACTTTTAGTCTGTTACAAGACCAGGCTTCCACAAATAAAATGTTTATGGTGTTATTATATTTCCAGTGAATAGTGAATGAAATGCTTTTTATTCAAGGTAATGTAGTAAGTTATATTGGGGAACAGGAAATAAAAAATGCTATTGTTTTTCCTTTAAGTTTGTAACAGTAACATATCAAAACTAATGATAATCCAGAAAAGGAAAAAATATATAATCCCATTATTCTAACACAATGATTCTATTATAGTTTATTCAGCTTTGAGCTATGCCTATATGTATACTTTAGCTGTAAAATATGTAGCCATAGTAATAGCATATGTATAATTTTAGTTTTCAGGTTTTTTTCACTTAACATTTATCTCATATGCTTTTCCATATTTTAATGCCATTAGTAATGGTTGCACATTATTCCATCAAACAGCTACCCTATAACTTTTAAACTAAAATATCTAAGATTTTTAAAAAGTGGAATGATGACTTAAAGCAACTGAAACTCCTTGATAATTTGTAACTCTATGTAACAATATCATTCACATTTTTGTGTCTGTCAGTTGCTCAGATTTTCATCCTTTTTTCTTTCTTTCTTTCTTTCTTTTTTTTTTTTGTGCAGTACGTGGGCCTCTCACTGTTGTGGCCTCTCCCGTTGCGGAGCACAGGCTCCGCACGTGCAGGCCCAGCAGCCATGGCTCACGGGCCCAGTCGCTCCGTGGCATGTGGGATCTTCCCGGACCGGGGCACGAACCCGTGTCCCCTGCATCGGCAGGCGGACTCTCAATCAATGCACCACCAGGGAAGCCCCATCCTTTTTTCTTGATGCTTATACTATGGCCCGCTTAATTTTAGGGATACTAAAATCATAAAGCTTAAACGAATTATGTCTGCCAGAAAATATAAGGTACAGCTAAATTTTAGAACATAAAACACTTAATTCTTATGGTATATGTGTCATTTCTGCCATACAGTTATCAAGTGCTTACTTTGTGAGACTTACTATACTAGTCACTGGATGACAAAATACTTTGTAAGACAAAACCCTTCTCAATACACATAAGTAATTTATTCCCCCAAAGTAAGGCAGTGGACTGTTAGCTCTGCAGGCATGATGAGGCAGGCTAGGTTCAGTTAATGCCAGTGGTTGTTAAGGACGGGACAGTTGGAGCGGCTTTAGTACATTAGCAGATCATGGCCTAGAAATGGTGGCGGGAAAGGGTCAGGCAAGGTTTGAGGAACCTGATCATCCGGGAGGAGTATAGAGAGAAGAGCTGGAGGGAGGTTCTCCTTATCTCATCAGCTGGGCAACTTTAAAAGCCTGTGTCTCCATTTCCTCAGCTGGAAATAATTTTAATAATACCTACTTTTTTGAATGGTTATGAGATTCAGTGAAGTTGCACCTGAGGGGTGCTTACTGGCATCTCTGTGCTAGATTTAAAGGAAAAAAACCCTCAAAACTGTTCATTTTTGTTGTTGATAGTATTCTTCAGTCAATTTATGAGCCAAGTCTAGGGTAACCGAACATGAGAAGCTGGCAGGTTCATTAAGGGAAGTGTGAGGAGAAGCATATGCACAGCCCAAGGGAAGAAAGGCCACTTGTAACAAAGAACACCTGGAAGCAAGGTGTAATGACAAAGCAGTTAGAAATAAGGAAAGTCACTGATCAGAACAAGTAACAAATCACAGGGCAAAGGCCCAATCAGCCCTGCCAGTTGGCAGCCCTGTGCTTCCAATTCCCTTCATTTTGAGTTAAGGCACCAGAGGTCTCTCTCCACCAAGTCATGGAGTAAGACAGGTTCCAACCATCAGCCATGGATATAACAACTCTCTCTTGTTTTATAAACAATATTTTGTTTTAATGTCGGATTTAGGCCTCACAAATGCCCAAAGAAAACATCAATGTACTCCAAAACAATTTTTGAGAGAGCAAGGACTTTAATATTTTAAAATAAAGCTCTCTGAAACCAAAGGTAGAAATCAAAAAGAAAAGCACCAACAGACTTGACTACATTGATATTAACCTCTTTTAAATGTGAAAAAGCATCGTGAAGAAAGTTAAAAGGCAAAGGACAAACTGCAGGGGGATTTGTAATATAGGGTCAAAGGGTTAATATCATTATATGTAAAAAGACTTACAAAGCAAATTTCTAAAATGAATACTCCATGATGGGATTGGATATGTGTTTCAGGAAGCTCATTTTGAGAAGAGTGTGAATAAGGGGAGAAGGAAGGCAAGGCTGGAGGCATGAAAGCTACTGTGATAGTCCACAGGAGAAAGGAATGAGGACCTGAACTAAAAGCAGTGGCCTCAGGGTAGAAAAGAGAGGAAGGCAGAGCTTCAGGAGACATTGGGGAGATCAAGTTTACAGTGACTAATTAAACATATGAGGAAACTTTCCAACTGGGGCAGGAATGAGGGCAAAGGATGAACCTAGAACAAGTATGTTATCAGAAAATTTAAATTTTATTCCCTGCTTATGGAGGCTTTGTATACTTGCTCTCTACCTGAAATGTTTTTTCTTCCATTAACAAGAAAAAGCTCATCATTAAAATTCAGTCCAACATCAAAAAATAAAATAAAATAAAAATTCCAATAGAAAAATGGACAAGCTTCAAGGACAAAATTAATTTTTTAAAACTTTGGCTAAAAAGCATAGACAAAGTGTTCAATCTGAGTAATGAATATCCATGAATATAAAAACTTGCAAATTGTCAAAAGTATAAAAATATGCACATGTATATAAAATCTAGTGTCGGACATGGGGAAAGAGGTAATCATACTTGCTAGGAGTATAAAATGTTAAAAAATTACCTGGAGCACAATTTGTCAAAATATAACAAAGTTCTTGAAAATAACTATAAAACTTAATCTTGAATATCCTAAACAATAAAATAAAGATATTCATGAAGGTTTAAATATAAAGGTAATATACTTAGAACATTTTGTACTAGAAAAATTTTAAGATATTATTAATGCTTACTGATAAGGGATTACTTAATAAAACAGCATATATATTAACTGAATCTAATCTTATAAACAGTTATTGATTTATAAAGATATAAACATATTCTCAGGTGAAGAAAAAAAATTAGAAAACATACACAGTAGGACTTGATTTTTTTATGGGTAAATTCTTTATTGTGCCTAGAAGAGATCTGAAGGACATAGAGTTTATCATTTAACATGAGACTATATATTTTTAAATTACCTTCTTTTCCCTAATTAATGTTTTATAAATTTTCAGTAACAAATGTGGACATCTGCATATAGTTTTGTAGTGGGGAAAATCTGATAGAAGGTGTAATAACATGACCTTTGGACACAGTCAAATCAAATATGGACAGCCAGTTCTGCCAACAATCAGTCTCTTTAACACTCTGTTTTTTAAGTCTAATAATGGCATTCACATTACCAAGTCACACATATTAAATTAAATAATACATGTAAAGTGCTTGATACAATGACTGCCATGAAGTGAGTACTCAAATATTTGTTCAGTCTTTTGACATTTGATTTGAAAGCACTTTAAGCTTCTGCATGTTAGGAAACATGTTTTTAATTTGAATACCCCTGGAACCTATAATATTATCAAGTACAAAATGAAATTTTGTGAAAATTGTGCAATGGAAGGAAGAATGAAGGCATAATATGGAAAGCGTGCTCCTACTATGATTAATATCTCAACCAGAGTCCATACCTGATTCTTTTGATTTTTCAGGTCCTTAACCAAGTTTTCATTTATGACCCTAACTCTGACTTTTTGTTCCACAGGGCTTTTGTCTTTACCTGATTTAACTAATTATTGGCTCTCAACTTCGATTTCTACCTTGGACTTTATTTTTGTACACCGAATTTTATATGATAGTTGACTAATGTTCTTCCACTTATAGCAACTTTTGTTTTTCTGTACAAATCCTTTGTCTGAGATATGAGAATGATATTCATTCATTTATAAGTAAAGAGAGAGCAATCCTCATAGATTCTATGTGTAAGAGGATCTTGCCTGGTTCTATCAAAAACCATCCATGGTTATTCATTTCAAATATAGAGTATGTACATGTCAGTCCCAAACTCCCTAACTATCCCTCCCCATCACCCGTCCCCCTTGGTAACCATAAGTTTGTTCCCTGTATAGCACAGGGAACTCTGCTCAATATTCTGTAACAACATAATTGGGAAAAGAATTTGAAAAAGAATAGATACATGTGTATGTATAACTGAATCACTTTGTTGTGCACCTGAAGCTAATACAACATTGTTAATCAACTGTACTCCACTATAAAATAAAAAGTTAAAAAAAAAGAAACCATCCATGATATTCCACAGATACTCATACATACATGTCGTACCAAGAACCCTGACAGATCATCCAGACAATCTCTTTCTTTTAAAGAGGACAAAACTTTGTCCCTGAAGGTCAAGGCATGGTCAAGGTCAAGGTCAAGGTCCATGGTTAAATAGCTAAACAGTAAGAGGACTGAGTTCAGGCCTCCGTATTCCCAGGCCACTGCCCTTCCCACGACATCCTGTGGCTTTTAAGTTACTTAAAAATAAACCCAATGCTGCTGAAACAGATTGCTTTTGTTTTTAAAAAGGACAACATTTCTGGTATTTTAGTTCACGATGCCTAAGGCAAAACTCAACCCTACATATTTTTTCTGAAGAAAATATAACTCAGTTCAGCTTAAATAGTTGCAGTTGACTGGGTAGAAATTTTGTTTTCCATCTGCTAAATCAACCGAACTTCAGGGCTGAACTTTCTATCTTTCAAAACACAGACATATTGCATGTATTCTAGATGGACACATTGGTGGCCAAAACAAAGAGAGTTATGCAGTATCAAATAATGCTTTCAGTGGTACTTTTGCTGAAATGCAATTATATTTACAAATATCATTTTACATATGTTTTCATATCCAAGGACAGTACCTCTCTAGCAACAATGAATTCAAATGACCCTTCTCTGATAGAGAATGCATTGAGAAAAATCTCCCGTGAGTTAGGAATTCAGCGGAGGATATTTTACCAGTGGATGACAGAGCATGCTAAATGGATGAGGAAAAGACACGGCTTTGAACTGGAGATATTTTGACATCTTAAAGCCTTTGAAATGGCAGCTAATTTCCAGAGAACATCACCTTTGGCTCTTTATAGGCAAGTCAGATTTGGCTGTAGTTCCCTGTACTCGGCGGCTCCATCAAAAGGAAATATCCATCATGCTCACTTTAAAACAATTATTTTTTAGAGTAACAGTCATAGCCTCTTTATTGTAACGATCTGATAAACAGGATAATTTTTTCTCAATTAAACTGAATTTGCAAGGTGCACTGCATATAGGCATAATAATTATCCTAATTATGAGTCAAATAGATGAATATTAGATGTTGATATAAACTCAGAAATACTTCAAAATCGATTAACAGCTTCCCTATTGAGATATAGAGTAGAATGACGATTCAAACAATAACATGCAATGCTAAACATAATTCTTTATTTTTCAAATAAGGTTTGCATCGATTCAAAATCTAGGTCCTACAGTAAGGTAAGGTACACATTGACAACACTTTTCAGGCTGTTGTCTACGGACTCAAAGCTGCAAACCGTGCGATCTATTGAAGGATCTCCTGCCTCCTCTTGGCATCTAATTTTCATTACAGGCTTATTCCCTACAAGCAATTATTGTCCTGTACATAGGACATAAAAATTTAATGATGTAAACATTGGTGAAATGTGCTTCTAAATAACTGCCAGTAAACATTCACTCACTCTCACAAGGAAAAATATTCACACAGTACAAGAAACAAGTGATTCCAGATAGTAATTATTCATAACATGTCCTACATTCCTTCTCCCAGTGATGTACCACGCCCCCAGCTAACCACACAAAAATCTGAGTCATCTTTTCACCATTAGTTTATAGCTTCCAGTTCCTACAATCTCTCTCAAATCAAATCACATCTGCTCCATCTGTACTTGCCAATTGTTCAGGTTCACATCTTATCTTCCAAAGGTTATGCAATAACATCCTTTCTGTTCTCTCTCCCTCCAGGTTCATCCCTTTCAAATTGCTTATGCTAAACTAGGCATAAATATTTTAAAAACATGGCTCCTTTACATAAAAAAGCATAAAAATTTAATCATCTAGAAATTATCTCATACCTAATGCCCTTCCCTTCTTAATATTTACTTAAAACTTCTAATGGACAGCTCTTTAAAACTCAGCCATACTTTAGCACATATAAAATTAATGCATAAATACACATACAAAATAAAACATTTCCAAAGAGAAGGACCTAACATATTAGGGTTTACAGTTGAGCTAAGAACTGCACGAATTGAACTAAAATTGTTTCTAGTGGTATTTAAGCTTAAATATTGGGTGACTATTTTAATATGTCAAATGAATTTTTCCCATCACACATCTTTTAAATCTAAGAAACAATATTTCTAAGAAAATGATGCCTTTAATTTATCTATGATAAAATGATATTTGACAATAGCACTAACATTTAGTTCCTAATTTCTTTTATTACTTGGTAAAAATGGTTATAAGAATTAACATTTCAAGCAACAAGTAATAATAATCCAAGATTTTTTATCAGAAGAATATAGTTTGGATGGTTAGTATGACATTTATATTATGAAAAAGAAAAACTGTTTTCTCACCTTTTTTTCAAAATGATAAATATGCAGTTAAGGTTTTAACTATCATTCACAGAACAGGAAGGAATAGATAAACTTAGTCCACCAGCACTAAACCTTAAGAACCACTGTGGCTTCTGAAACCTAGTATTGAAGACAAACTAGGAAAGGGAAGACTGTGGGTTTTTTTTGCTCAAATAGGAATCTTTAAGAAGAATGAGATGTTGTAAATTCTCCTGTAGTAATTAGGACAACGTGGTATTGTAAAAATTCTGAGACTATAGGATGATTATATGATTCATTTTTACACTGATAGGGAGAAGCAGCCTAGAGGATTGTTCCAACAGTAATAATTATCTTGCTATTATCATGGTAATCTCATATTGTTTGAGAAAACAAATGGATAAAGAAGGGGGGAAAAAACACTAAGATATTAGAAGTCTTTATATAAGAACATTCTAACACTTGAGAACTACTAATATCCCTAAAAGGTACATAAGTAGTGGCGCTGCCATTGCAAATATAAGTTAAGGAGGTCCAACTCTTTGCTTAAGCTAATGTGATACTAGGAAAAGATATTAGCCTTATTCCTCCTACTCTTTTACTCCCTTTGCCACATAGAAAGTGGTAAGTGTAGGAGGAGATCTGTCTTGGCAAAGAGCCAGTACTATTTCCAGTGTGCAGAAAACAGTTTCCACTTAGAAACTTTAAAATCAACATGTAACTGAATAGACTATCAGATTTTTTTGGACAACATTTACATGATGCACCAGTTTACAGGATATGGTTGCCCATGATGCAAAATAAGGTTTATAGATGCAAGGTATTTTGTCCACCCTATTAATAGCCAATAGGAAGGTGTTCTAACAGACACTAATATCCTGAACTTTGAGGGTAATGTTTCCTCTGTGCCTTGAGTGTAAAATATCTCTGTTTCAAAAATACCCAGTCTTTACCCACAGATAAAAATAATCAAATTATTCCAATGTCATATAATCACTTAAGTCCATTTTATTAGCAGATAAAGCACATAAAAGAGAAGTGATGTTTTGCTTAGTTTCTCCATCTTAGGTAGAAGGCCTTCAAAGACAGAGAAACATTTATGGCTTTGAAATTATATTTGACTTAGTAATTTCTCAATAAAAATATCACATCAGGGTTCTTTCTCCAATGCTGAAAATTAAAACACCACAGAGAAAAAAATTCAGAGTTTTCACTTGAATTAGCATGGATTATTTCTGAAAAACAAAGAGAATATATATAATGTGTACTGTGTATGAGGAACTATATATACTGTTAGAAATGAATGGTTAAAAACATATAATGATGTTGTTACCCCACATTTTCATAATGCTAAAGATATACAAGGACTATAATATAGGAATAGGCCTTATCTGACATATTTTTAGTAACATATTGCAGTGAATTAACAGACTCTGTAGGTTGAACTTAGATTTTCCAGTTAGAATTTATCATGGGGTTACAATAGTGAATGTAGTATAGCTCCATAGGTAGCTCTTAGAGGCATTATAATTTCTAGGTGAAGAGCAAAAAAGGGAAGCTGTAGCTCTGGAAGATTTGACTCCAGGTATGGAAGAAAATTATACTGTCTCAGGAATAGCACTCGTCTAAGAAGAGGGGAACAGAGGGAAGTTTCCCTAAGATAAAAAAGGCTCTGAAGAATTACAGTTTCTGCTATAAGACTTTTACAAAACAGCATTTTGAATGATACAGGACACCAAACAATTCCTTACCAATACTTTTCATATTGGGAGTGGTATGGTATATTGGAAGGAAAACTGGGCTGGAAATTAGTCCCAGGTCTTAATAAAAGTATAACATGGAACATATTGGCTATCTCTTTCACTGGACCTCAGCTTCCTCATCTGGCACAGAGAGCACTGGACTACAGTTCACTCCAACTCTGAAAAATTTAAACATCTCTAATTTTTAAATGTAAAATAATGCTAATTTGTTTTATAAAACTTAATTTGAATCTAAGTTTCTAGATTGTGAAACAAGAAAAATATATCATATCATGATTTCATTCTCCTTTTATTCATTCATTCTTTCACTCAGCAGATATTGACTACCTGCTAATGATCGTTCTAACTTCTATATTGATAGACTATAGGAAGCAAAGTGGTATTGGGAGACCGATTAGGAGGCTATAGTAATACTCTGGGATGTTATTAGCAGAGGTCGTGAGAAAGCAGTCAGATTTTAGATATATTCTGAAGGTACAGCCAAGAAGGTTTGCTGAAGAATGGGATGTGGGATAATGAAAAAAAGAGAGAGTATTACTGCAATTTCTCTTTCTGCAATCCCAACTCTTCCTATTTTAAAGACACTTATTTTTCCTTTCCAAATTTACAATACAATGACTATTATTTTACAATATTGAACTGGTACTTCATGGTATACTTTCAAGTTTTCAAAAATAAAAAATATTCACATTTTATAAAGTGTTTCATTTATATTTCTTTCAGATCATGGCAATTATAACTATGGGAACACCATTTTGAGTGCTTTTATTGACCCCATCTTTCCCTTTCCACAATTCTAAAACGCCTCTAAAGTGTTTTTTAAAAATGTACTAACATATTACTGCTATTCCCTATTACATTTACTTTCAATGACCACATATTCTATATGTTCCATGTTGTTCTCCCTCCTCCCTTATACCTATTGGCCTGCCTTTGTCAATCTTTCAATCAGAAACACTGATGAGCAAGAGTCTTCCTCAAACAGACACACACAATCACCATAATTATGATCACTGCAGCTGCTTTTTCCATTTCTTGTCACTCTTCCTGCCCCGTCATTCTCATGTCCAAAGCTGACCTCTAATGTTGAGAGGTTCCAATTTTATGAATCATTCTCATTATCTGAGGGCTCACATTTCAAACATTTACCCCAGAGAACTGCTCTAAATCTTGTCTCACACAGCATAGAGGTCCACCATGTATGTACAGAGAAGTACAGATGGTTATAGACAAAGCTGAGAGCTCATGAGTGCATCACAGCCGTCAAAATAACAGTGGCTTTCCATCTGTTAACATATTCACATTTACCTCATTTTCTCACAAGTACTTCTCTTTACTTTCCACTCATACTGGCAAATCTCAGCAGGCCGTGAGTGGTTGGCATCTATTTTCATGCTTTAGTAGTTCTTGAGTCTCCGTTTTCTAAACAGTGTGATATTATAAAGACAAGTGCCAAAAGCATATTCTAGCCCCCTAGAAGCATTTGAGTATTCCCACTCCTCAGCAATGTTTACTTTCACTTCTCAGTATTGGTGACAAAGGTACCTTTCCTGTCCACTGGTGTCATAGCCCTTGAGATATAAATTTTCTCTAACCAGCAGTTTTCAAAACAAATTTTGTCTAATTATTATTATTATTATTTTTTGCGGTACGTGGGCCTCTCACTGTTGTGGCCTCTCCCGTTGTGGAGCACAGGCTCCGGACGCGCAGGCTCAGCAGCCATGGCTCACGGGCCCAGCCGCTCCGCGGCATGTGGGATCTTCCCGGACCGGGGCACGAACCCGTGTCCCCTGCATCGGCAGGCGGACTCTCAACCACTGAGCCACCAGGGAAGCCCAAGTCTAATTATTTTAATAAAAGAAATTCAAGGAGAATTGAAGGGGAGAAAACTCCAAATGAAGACTATATGGCTACATAGATTTACTGCTTTACAATAGTTTTTGAGTTATCTGTTGATTTTAACAAAATTTCAGCTTTGCTAAAAACAAGCTGAAATATCAAGCCATATCATAATTATTATACAGAAATTATGGACCAGGAATTATAAATAAATAAATATTTATATATTTCCAAAGAATTTATTTTCAAAAACACAATGAATGTTGGTTTTAAGTTTTCATATTTCATACAATTTATACAGTTTCATACAATTATAGGGGAATATTTCATATGGTTGCAAAGTAAAACATTTAAGTCTATCAAATAGAGCAGCTTCCCCCGCTCCCAGCTGCACCGCTTAGCAGGTGGGATCTTAGTTCCCCGATCAGGGATTGAACCCGTGTGCCCTGAAGTGGAAGTGCAGAGTCTTAACCACTGGACCACCAGGGAAGTCCCAAACAGAGCAGCTTTTAATGGTACCTGGTTAATTAGAAAAAACATAATTCATATATTAATGCTTTATGACAGATTTGTCCAAAACTTGCAGAGATGTTTGTTCATTTTAAGGAGGGTTTGATAACAAAGTTTTCTTCAAATTGCCAATAGATGCAACACTAACCGTTAATTTTGTTCTCCTGCTTGGTGTTAACATTACGGAGCTTTCCACAGTCCAAAATAGCTCTTCAAATTGACATGTGCATGTCAAATTAGCACTGAATTTTTTTTTTCCTTTATTACTCTTATGTGTAAATGTGTTTGAGAAGGTTTATGCATTCATCATCAATTCACAACATTAGAAACACAAAAGTCTTTACACTTAAAATATGCTATGAAAAATAACTGCTCAGTTTGAATGATTGCTAATTTCTTCTCACTCATCTCTTCCTAAGCCAAACCTTGAGAAAGCTAACAGTACCACAGACCCTATTCAAAATAAAGAATGTAAGTGCCTTATGCAACACTGCCTTATTCAATCTCCCTGACAGATGTTCATGTACAGCAACAGATCCCAAAACAAATACAGTAGATCACATTCAGTCAGATACAAGGCAAGACCATCTAGGTCTCACTTTAAGGAGATTTAGCATTTTTCCATAACAAGGAATATGGGCAGTACATTATCAAAACTTACACCTTCAGTAGGTTACTAAATATTTCTGAGTCTTAGTTTCTTCATCCATGTAACAAAATTATAAAACATAATCGACAGAGTTGTATGGGTTTACAATGAATGAAATAAGATAAGTGAAAGAGTGTAGTATGGAGAAGGCTCACAGTAAATGAGAACTTTTATTATCCCTTCATGGCTGTTCATATTCACATGTTTCTAGCACTTTGGCTCCATTATTATGTCTTCTAAATGCCCTCTTCACAGAATAGAAGAATGGAAAAGAATATCAGATAATTATTTGAGCCCAATATTGCTTACTGTCACTTTTAAAATTTATTTGGTAGCTTATTTCTAAATTGGGAAGCTGTACCATAAATAGAAAATGTAACCCTTCACTTTCTGTTTCATAAATCTGGATTGATTGATAATTAACCTTTCTTCCTAGCATTTCCAAGATTTCCTCTTTCACTCAGTTTTGGCAATACCTCAAAAATGTCCATTATAAAAGTCTAATTTGCACTATATTTTGAAAACTGAATTAGATTTTAAATGGTCACTTATTTTCATATATCACGCAAGGACTTTCTTATCCATGGAGCATTGTTACAACAAGAAAGTAAAATTATTGGTGAGTTAGGAATGTCTGTTTGAATCAGGCTGTCTTCTATCACCTTGTAGGAATAATTTAATTCTATAGAGCCCGGGGGGCTCTCTGGGCTGTCTCTCTGCTCCAGGCCACTCATTCTCTACCCTGGTTACATCTTTGTGCATTCTAAGTATAAATGGATATTTTAGAGAATCCAGTCACCTTATGAGCTGTCTCGTCAGTCAGGTGTATGGGCTGACATGTGAGATTTCAAACCAAGACAGAGTGTACTTAGGCCAGAGAAGGAATAGAACCCTTTAAACTTCAAAACTTCAGTAAGTAAATCTCTCTACAAAGCCAATTTTTGCAAAGCAAGAGAAATAAGCTGACTAGTTCCCCCTCCCAATGAAGCAACTGGCCTGTGCATTTTGTTCATAGATCAAATTCAAGGAAATCATTATGCTCTTAATATTTTGCCTCCTATAGTTCTACTATTTTACATGTGTGCTTTGTGACTGATTTAAAGACTTTCTAACAATGCATCATGAAAAAACATGCCACTCCTTTTATAAGGTTAAAGCAATTAACATAAAAGAGTTTTAAGGCATATATGTTAGTGAATTAAAACTATATGAAAAAGAATGAGAAAAATGAACACAGAAAAGGAATGAGATGAGGGAGAAGCACATAACTAAAAGTAGGTCATGGTCAAGGTGCCAGTTTTCATTTTCAGTATGGTTAGTGAGTGATTATTAGAGATTTATAAGCAAATAAGAAAGTTAGTAAACAATAAATAAATAAATGCATGGAACAGTACTGAAAGTACATAATTAATAAAGGATGATTATGAATCCACTTCTGCACAACACAAGTTGACTAGGAAAACTAAAGAAAAAAATTGCCATGAGAAACACACATCATAATCAGCCGAAATGGACAACTGACTGTAGTATCTCCTCTTAGCTAATAAGAGGTGTCCCTCATATAAAGCATAGGACAAAGTTATGATCTGGTAAGTGACCACACAATCTAATTAGGAAATGTGGTTCTTGGTAATTATTCTGATGTAGGTTTAGCTAAAATTATATCTAGAGATACAGACTATTGAAGTTCCTTGTTATGCTATAATGATTTTGAGGACTGATGGGATTTAAAACTACAAATGGTTAAAGAGAAACTAGCATTTCCATGACAGCTAAAAAAATTTAGGACTATAACCTTAACAAGAACTAGCATTTAGAAAACTAAATCACATTTTTAAATGTTTTTCTTTCCAAATTTATAAATGGAGTTCATTAAATAATGTTTTAATATTGAATTCATGATAATTTTTTCTTGGTGTATCTTTAAGGATTCATCTATTTACTAAATTGAACAAGCCTTTCAGTTTATGCTTCATCCTTGAACATCTTACCCAAAGAACTGACAGCTAATTAACTGTTGACAAGAACAGACAAGACATTTCCTAAATGCTACTTTTTTGGTTAACATTTTAACTCTCTGCTCCCATCTATTTGGTGAAGGTAACAGTGGTATATGAAATGCCTAAACCATCAGAACAAGAGAGGTAAACAACACTGATAATCCAAACAGCATTTTACATATATAAAATTTGCATAAGATAATTGTTAAATTTTCAAGTTTTTTAATGCCATTTATACAATAAAAATTCTGTAAGCATTCAGAACAGCTACCATCTCCTCCTTATAAAGGGAAAACTGAGGCAGCAAATGGAATACTGCCAAAGTCATATAAATGCTCAATTAAAGAGCTGGGTAGCACTTGGTACTCTCCACATCTTATCAAGTTTCAATATGTCTCCAGCTCTCTTTTTCTCCACGGGATAGGTTTTTCTTTCTTACATAGCTCAAGCTAATCCTCAGCATTCCTTTACAACTCAGTGGGTTACTTTCTGAAAACTATGCAACTTTCAAGAACAGAAATTACTCAGCCGTTTTCACACTCTTACACTCTTTTGTGGCAGGCTGTTTTCTAAAGGGATTCTAACAAAGAATGACTATGTGCACCTGCTTTTAATTTGGAAAATGAAAATGTGACAGTGATGGCTGCTTTAATGAGAGATAATATTGTCAACACCAGGATAAAATCTATTCCCCAAACAAAGGCCTACAACAATGAGACTAGTGAGCCTGTTTGCTCATAAACTGTAGAAATTGCCCCTCTTGGGGTTAGCTCATATGAAATGTTTTTGAATTTTAGTTTTCTGTTGGTTGTTGTTATTTAAACAAAATCACTTTCCTACTTGGAGAAAAGCTGAACCCTACTGACTACCCTAACGATAGTGAGCATATATAGAGGAATCATCTTCAGTAATTTGAAAACATTTCATTTAAAGCAAATACTATTAGAAGCTAAAGAAATGAAAAAGTTGTGAAAAATAATTTTATTCTGAATACATTTCAAGAAAATAAGCTGTTCTCCGATAACTGGTGATGGACAGCATCATATAATACATCTTTTTTAATTTTTAAAAATTATTTTTATTTTTTAAATGTTTTTATATATATTTTTTTGCGGTACGCGGGCCTCTCACTGTTGTGGCCTCTCCCTTTGCGGAGCACAGGCTCCGGACACGCAG
The DNA here is from genome assembly GCF_963924675.1 of Phocoena phocoena. Lineage (NCBI taxonomy): Eukaryota > Metazoa > Chordata > Mammalia > Artiodactyla > Phocoenidae > Phocoena > Phocoena phocoena. The sequence continues at coordinate 52,225,750 of NC_089220.1, read as the reverse complement.
GCTCAGCGGCCATGGCGCACGGGCCCAGCCGCTCCGTACCATGTGGGATCTTCCCGGACCGGGGCACGAACCCGTGTCCCCTGCATCGGCAGGCGGACTCTCAACCACTGCGCCACCAGGGAAGCCCCATATAATACATCTTTGAGGACTAAATGAAGACTCATTTTGAAACCAAATCAGATAGTGTAGTTTGTCTCCTCTACGCAGATTACATTAACTTAACAATTGCCGAATCTCACTTTCACAATGTTATACATATTTGTGGGAATGAAAAAGAGATGCTAAAAAAGCTATATTAGAAGCAACACTGAAAGTATTAAATTGTAGAATTTTAAGCAAAGGGAAATATGGAATAAGAATTTACAAAGGAGAAAACCTTGAAAATCTAAAAACATTAATGAAGCGATAAGGAAGAATATTAGATTAGATGTAATAAGCAAAATGATCACTTTGTTATGGTGGGCTCAGGAGAATCCCCTCCAAGGGTCCTATGATCAGGCCCTGTTCTGACAGAATGGTTCCCCTTCTTATAGGAATTAGATGGTTAGGACCAGTGCAGGTATCACTTCTAGAGACAAGCTGTATATATGCACTGTGTGAGAAAAAATGTTTCACAGGATCTGTGACAAGAATCCTGTTAAAAGTCCTTTCGTTTCAGAAACTATTCATTACCTGTGTTTTATCTGTCTGTTGAAGAAGTAGGAGAACTGGCCCTTGGTATTCTGACAATAGGTAGATTTATAGATACATGGGTAGCTAAACAAATGTAATCACTTTCTAAAGATAAGTTGATCTTTAGAAAATAATTATGGCAGGATGTTGAGTGGAATTCTTTCTGTTATCTGAGAATTATAGCTAAGGTCCATTGCTGAAAATGAAATTCATTAACTAGCCTGCATTCTAAAGAGATGTGCAAGAACTCAAAGAGGCAGGACCAAATGCCACACAGAGTTTACTGAGTAAGGCACAGCCGGCCCTACTACCACCAAACACCAACCCATCAACTGCTCCCCAGAGTTTCTTTGAAGGTCTTGTGAGGAATGCAGAATTCACAGTGAGAAAGATGCCCTTTCCCCTCTGGCAAGGAAGGTAGAGAGGAACTCTCCCCTACATGAAGCTAAGTGCAAAAGGGCACCAATGTATCAATCACAAAGAATAAGGATGCTTACAGGATGGAGAGACTAGCACTTCATCTCCCAGAATCTCTGCATAAGCAAGAGACTTGCTGATTAGCCTAAATAAGCAGACCTAATGATGACTAATAGGGTGACCAAAATGGGGGTCTAAAAAGCTGTAGTTGTTTTTGTTTTTGTTTTAAGTTGATCTGGTAACCTGGATGTATAGCCATGGTTAACAGTGATTCTTGGGAGAACCCCAGGAATACTACCAGGATGATAAATATCTGTTGGACAATTATTATTTTATGTGTATACCTTAGTTGCTATGTAACAAGTCTGATTTAAAGAGAACGATATTAAAGCTATTATTAATTTTCAAAGTATACAGTAGTCTCTCTTAAAAAAATTCTCTAACAAAAGTTACCACATCTGACCAGAGAATCATGGTAGTATTTTCAAACATTCCTGGTAACATCCACTTTTCAATAAACAAATAAATTGTTCTTCTATTTATGGCAATGACATCGTTTAGAAGCTGAGTTTGACCAGCAAGTATGTATGTTTGTCTACAGAGTCTCCAGCAATCTGTGATCATTCAGGAACATTTGTTCTCTTTGAACCAGGAACCACAAACATAAATTCCTCTTTCCTTCCAATGCTTCCTCATGCCAGAACCCTCAAGTGAGTCCAAGTAATTGCACGCTTATTTCTTTCATTTAATCTTTAATTTCCCAGTATTAATATATTAATAATGTTGATTTTATTGTAATGAACCCAAGATGCCAATCAAATTTGCTATAGTTTCTGGTCTCAAAGCCAGAACAGAGACGACCAGAAGGAGATCATATCTTCATTCACTCATCTATTTAAAAGATTGTATAAAATCTCTATCTATGCAATATTGTTATTTGTAAGAAATATATATTTGGTCTTTGTCCATGGTTCCTGGCTCACAATTTCTAAAACCCTTGGAATTTCCTGAGCAATAAGAACAATGAGAACTTTTTTTCTTAGAATATTTGGTCTCTGGTCCTTAGTTCTTGAAATAGCTTCAGAGTCATAAAGATGAAGTGGGTGTCTTGTTATTCATAACAAGACCTTTTCCAACATAACCAGGTTTATATTAATGAGGTAACTTTAGGAAAGCATCTAAGGATGGATGTTGGTTGCCAGGGGAACAAAACATGAACAGAAGGGTGAGACTGAGAGTGCCTGATTTCCAGGTAGGAGAGAGGGGCTGGAGATTGAATCAATCACCAATGTGCAATGATTTAATCAATTATGCCTATGTAATAAAACCTCCATAAAACCCCAAAGGGACATGGTTTGGAGAGCTTCCAGGTTGGTGAACACATGGAGATTCAGAGAGAATGGCACACCCAGAGGGAGCATGGAAACTCTGCATCCCACCCCCGCTACGTCCTTTTCCCTTATGCATGTCTTCCATCTTGCTGTTCCTGAGTTATACCCTTTTATGATAAACCAGTAATCCAATAAGAAAACGTTCCTTTGAGTTCTGTGAGCCACTCTATCAAATTAATTGAACTCAAGGAAGTCATGGGAATCTCTGATTTATAGCCAGTAGGTCAGAAGTACAGGTAACAACCTGAACTTTCAAATGGCATCTGACGTGGGTGGCAGTCTTGTAGGACTGACACATTAACTTCTGGGTTCAAGCTTGGTTCTTCAGACAATATAAACATTAATCAGACAGAGATATGCTCTCAATGAGCTTACAATATGAGTAGTCATGATAGATATGTCCGAAATTATGATTCAGGACAGAAATGGTAAAAGAGATTCAGAGAAAATTTTTGGTACTTCAATGGAAGGAAAGATCATTTATGGCTGGCTGGGTTCAGTCATTCAATAAAGGTTACCTTCTAAGTGATTTGTCATCCCTATAGTTAAGTTAAAATACGGTCAATTTCAGACCATGTTGTCTGAGCTTATTTTTAATAAGAATTGAGTATAACTTTTTCTATAAGTACATTTATAGAAAACATACAGGAAACTTAAAAAAAAAGTTCTGAACCACATCCAAGACCCTATTGAATTATAGTAGCAATAATAAAATTATTATCTTCATGATACTAGACTTAAGCAATGCAAACAGTCTTTTAGTTCATGATTCACGGTGAGTCAGCTATATCTTACAAGAATCAAACCCAAAACTTGAATACTTAACTTTACAAGAATCTAGAGAAACTGTGTTTCACTTTCTCATGTTCTCCAAAACTGCAGACATTAACCTTTTAATTGTTTTTTATATTCTTCATGCAAATTTTGAAACTACTGTATCACTTTTAATATTTTATCACCAGAATCAAGGTAATATAGTGATAGTTCTCATAAATGTGACTTAGTTACATTTGTTAATTCTACATTTTAAACTATCTATGAAATATTTAATATAAATACCTCCATGTTTTCAGGTAATGGGAAACCAAATATAGAAGACTTATGACATTCAATTATTTCTCCATCTCAGAAAGATTTTAATAGATATCTAAAATATTTTTACATTAAAATGTGTCTGGAACTCTGATATATTAAAATCATCTAAAATAGATTTTAAATATCTGCTTATTTAATTATATATCTCAAAAAGTAACTCTCTAATATTTTTAACATGCCACCTTGGAATGTTTTCCTATCCCATAGATTATTAATAATAACACTTAAATTATTGATTCTTTTTGTTATTACCAATGCATATGATATATCCAATGGAACTCATGATTTAAAAATTTTAAATATCTGCAAGGCTCTGGAAAGAAGGCAGCAAGTAGCCATTTAAGAGAAAGGTATAGGTACAGATCACTGTGTACCATATGTAATTGAGTTTTATATAAATCTGTGAAATGGGTGTTACATAAACTTAGTTTTCCTGAAACTCATTCCATAATGACCATAGTCTGGTGACTATCTTACTGTTTTGAAACTGTAGCTGATGGCCAAAGCTACATTCCCTCAGAGGATCCAGAACAAAGCCTTTAGAAAAACATTTGGCAATATTGCTATGTTAAACTAGATACCATGTTGTTTTGCCCTTATCTATAAATCCTCCACAGATAATTGCCTGGCAAATCAAATCAACCAAGTCTGGAGTCAGACAATCCTATTTTCAAATTATGTATCCCCTATTTACCATCTTCATGGTTTTGAGAAACTTTATCTACTTCTCATAGCCTCATTTTTTAAATCTCCAAAATGGAAAAGAACTACTATTCCTACTATCATGGAATGGCATTTGTGATGATTAAATGATCAATGTATTTTTTTTTTTTTTTTTTTTTTTTTTTTTTTGCGGTACGCGGGCCTCTCACTGTTGTGGCCTCTCCCATTGCGGAGCAATGGCTCCGGATGCGCAGGCTCAGCAGCCATGGCTCACGGGCGCAGCCGCTCCGCGGCATGTGGGATCTTCCCGGACCGGGGCACGAACCTGTGTCCCCTGCATCGGCAGGCAGACTCTCAACCACTGCGCCACCAGGGAAGCCCTCGACCAAGAATTTTTTAACCAAATGAATAAGTGAATGAATTCCTGAGAGGAATTTTTAGTACCACAAATAGAACAAATATATCCTTAGAACTTATTTATTTTTTACATAATTTTAACTTTAATTTTGGAAAAATGGAGATAGAAAATTTATATAAGTAATTTTAAAAGGAAGACTGTTTTACATTTTAGTTAGAAATTAAATACACTGGCATATCGTCTTTAATTAATTATATAATCTCTGGAAGACTTAAAATTTGCATCATTTTTTTCACAGGTCACTTTTGTCTCATAAATTTAGCAGCCCTAAAAATTGTTCATTAAAAACAAGATTTGACTAATCTTGAGATTCTCAATATCAAGTCTTTTAATACAGAGATTCGGTTAAACAAGTCACTCACTATCATTCATTGACTTGGCGAGGGATTTTGGATAATTCATTGCATTTACCTGTGCTTCAATTTAATAACGGGTTTAAAATGACTTTATATTCTATGAATAGGTTATGCTCCAATTAAAACAATAGGATATTAAAATTCTAATTTCAAAATTAAGATATTAGTGTAAAATTACTAGTGGTGTTAGAATATTTTTCCTTTTATAATTACTTAATCAGAACATTCTCTTCAAATTGTGATTATCTAAGAAGTATCTGTTACCATTAATTTCTGATGTATGCAAATTTGGGAGCTCTATAAAAAGTTACAAGGTCAGAGTGTATTGAAACAAGATAAATCACAACTGCTGACCAATATGTCTGGAGTTGGTGGAAATTAATAGAAAAATACAATGTAATTCACAGTAATTCATTTTGTATATTACTGTCCTGGTAAATATTACTTTAATTAAGAATCAGTTATAATGTTCTCTTTTGGGTGCTCTTTCCAAAATTTAAGTAATTATTCAACAAGCTTCACTTAGGAGACACAAAACAGCAGGAGCACAGAGGAAAACAGGACCACTGACCAGGAAACCTGATAAAGTAGTTGACCCTTGAACAATGCAGGTTTGAACTGCTCAGGTCGATTTATACGCGGGTATTTTTCAATAGCAAATACTACAGTGCTACAGGGTCCATGGTTGGTTGAATGCAAGGATGCAAAGGAACCACGGATATGGAGGGCTGACTATAAATTATATTCAGATTAATTCCCTGAATTGTTTAAGGGTCAACTATAAATGTAAATTTCTGACTTTTCTATCAATATCCAGATACCAGCATCTCCTATATGTACCTCGCTTTGCTACATGTAATTCTCTTCATTTCCATGCAGTATTCTGAAGCGGTTACCCCCTCTTATCAACGCTAATTATATGTGCTGCTAACTTAACTGAGATAATATTCCTACAATAAAATGCTGAGCAAAGGACAAATTCTTTTTACCATGAAGCTGTTACTGGAACAGTATAGACATAGAAAACCTTGATTTCCAAAGTTACACTGGTGCTATTATGAAGGAATGCTCATCCTTATACTCTAGTGTTAGTAAACATGTGTGCTCATAATGCCTTTCCCACCATGGTAGGTACAAGAGAAATGGGACTTCATAAAAGGAACATAACAAAACTTCTCTTCAGGAATTCACTCACAAAAGATCTATTTAAGATACACCCTTAAGTCAGGATAAAACAATGGCATTATTTAAATTATTACTAAATACACTGGAATTAGTATTTCCACAGTAGCAAAGCATATGAAGTAAAGACACCCAATGCTTGGCAATATAAAAATATCAAGAAACAAACATGTCAAGACTTGAATTGAAAGATGGGAAAATGTAGTCATAACAGGAAGGATTTCAGCAGTTTCTGGCATACAAACATCCTGTGTATCAGTACTTATTTTGGTCTGAAAACTTAAAAAAAAGAAGAAAGTTTTCTTAATCATTGTCAGGGCATAAGCATTCTTAGTTTATGAAACCACAGTTTATGAATCATGTAGCAGGGAAGTAGTCGTCCATGATTTTAGTACTCAACAATTTGGCACTTTTCCTCTTCTGTAGGACTTCTTTTCATTGTATCATGTGCTAATCATTTATATTTCTCCAGCACAGCTAATAACTAGTCCATTTGTAAAACCAAAGGTGTGTGTCCATTATTTAGGCATATTTCTTCCTTATCCTTCCAGCTGGAGCTGATCCATAATATAATGGAACAAAGTTGCATAAAATGAACCTGGCTCTCTTCCCACTGATTGGTCTTTGCTAGATTGAGATATCTTAGGTCCATTGCAAATGCGAGAGTACTGGAGGTATCAAGGGGAGCTTTGCCTGTTATATGCAGGTCTTGCGTATCTATTTCTTATTGTTGGAAAAATCACTGAAAAATTATTTTCATTACATTGGCAAATATAGTCTTCCCTTCTCCTACTTACACAGAATTATAACTATTACATCAGATTAATGCCCTTCTACCTATAGCCACAATATACATAAACTCTATTCTTCTAGAACAAGAGAGTGTTTTACAAATTGTAAGCAGGTAATTAATCTATTTTAATGTGAACTGCTAGAATCTTAACAGTGCAGTTCTTCTACAGCTCACTACCATCATCAGCGTATAAATCTATAGCTTCCAGCAGCAGAGATGACTGTAAACTGGCTATTCCAAAAATAATGAGAGAAATAAAAGGTACAACAGGAGCAGAACCTACACTTATCTTTTGATGAGTTTTTCTACTTACTAAATCAGGACAAGCCAGGCTCTGCCTTCGGAGAAAAGACAGTTCATAGGCACTGCAAATTCCATGCTTGAGGATTTACAAATAGATTTTCTTTTCCAATCAGATCTAATTTAGTCTAGTAAAACTGTGCATTCTCTAGTTTTGTGTCCTAGCATTTATCTTCGCCCAGATAACCCCTGGGAAATATGTGCCTATATTTAACTTGAAGATGAAAAAAAATATGAAATTTAGTGGTAGACATTGTTGGGAACTATATCAACACTAAAAGTATTTAAGGTTTTTTTTTTTTTTTTTCTTATCTGCCAGTCTACTTCTACTGAAAAATCATCTGCAGATCTTCAGAAAATACACACGAAAACATATGCAATCCCCACACATGAGTCTGAGACTCATACCATTTTGAATTTAGGGCAAAACTATGTTGCACAAATTCCTCATATATTCTTAGTGACTGAACTCCTTGGTTTTTCTAAAAGTTTTCACAACAGTTAAATTAATCCTGTGACTGAAGGAACATTTAAAGGCCTAAATCAGGAGATCGGGGAAGATGGCAGAAGAGTAAGACATGGAGATCACCTTCCTCCCCACAGATACACCAGAAATACATCTACACGTGGAACAACTCCTTAAAAACACCTACTGAATGCAGGAAGAAGACCTCAGACCTCCCAAAAGGCAAGAAAGTCCCCACGTACCTGGGTAGGGCAAAAGAAAAAAAGAATAAACAGAGACAAAAGGATAGGGACGGGACCTGCACCAGTGGGAGGGAGCTGTGAAGGAGGAAAGGTATCCACACACTAGGAAGCCCCTCCACTGGCGGAGACTGTGGGTGGCAGAGGGGGAAAGCTTCGGAGCCGCGGAGGAGAGCACAGCAACAGGGGTGTGGAGGGAAAAGCGCAGATATTCCCACACAGAGGATCGGTGCTGACCTGCACTCACCAGCCGGAGAGGCTTGTCTGCTCACCCACTGGGGCGGGCGGGGCTGGGAGCTGAGGCTCGGGCTTCAGTCAGAGCGCAGGGAGAGGACTGGGGTTGGCGGCGTGAACACAGCCTGCAGGGGGTTAATGCACCACATCTAGCCGGGAGAGAGTCCAGGGAAAAGTGTGAACCTGCTGAAGAGGCGAGAGACTTTTTCTTCCCTCTTTGTTTCCTGGTGCACGAGGAGAGGGGATTAAGAGCGCTGCTTAAAGGAGCTCCAGAGACGGGTGCGAGCTGCGGCTAACAGCGCGGACCCCAGAGACGGGCATGAGACGCTAAGGCTGCTGCTGCCGCCACCAAGAAGCCTGTGCGCGAGCACAGGTCACTATCCACACCCCCTTTCTGGGGAGCGTGCAGCCCGCCACTGCCAAGGACCCAGGATCCAGGAACAACTTCCCCAGGAGAACGCACGGCGCGGCTCAGGCTGGTGCAACGTCACACTGGCCTCTGCAACTGCAGGCTCGCCCCGCACTCTGTACCCCTCCCTCCACTTGGCCTGAGTGAGGCAGAGTCCCCAAAGCAGCTGCTCCTTTAAGGAGACCCCAAACACAGTAAGATAAGTAAAATGAGAAGACAGAAAAACACACAGCAGATGAAGGAGCAAGATAAAAACACACCAGACCTAACAAATGAAGAGGAAATAGGCAGTCTACCTGAAAAAGAATTCAGAATAATGATAGTAAAGATGATCCAAAATCTTGGAAATAGAATAGACAAAATTCAAGAAACATTTAACAAGGACCTAGAAGAAATAAAGATGAAACAAGCAATGATGAACAACACAGTAAATGAAATTAAAAATGCTCTAGATGGGATCAATAGCAGAATAACTGAGGCAGAAGAATGGATAAGTGACCTGGAAGATAAAATAGTGGAAATAACTACTGCAGAGCAGAAAAAAGAATGAAAAGAACTGAGGACAGTCTCAGAGACCTCTGGGACAACATTAAATGCACCAACATTCGAAATATAGGGGTTCCAGAAGAAGAAGAGAGAAAGAAAGGGACTGAGAAAATATTTGAAGAGATTATACTTGAAAACGTCCCTAATATGGGAAAGGAAATAGTTAATCAAGTCCAGGAAGCACAGAGAGTGCCATACAGGATAAATCCAAGGAGAAATACACCAAGACACATATTAATCAAACTGTCAAAAATTAAATACAAAGAAAACATATTAAAAGCAGCAAGGGAAAAACAACAAATAACACACAAGGGAATCCCCATAATGTTAACAGCTGATCTTTCAGCAGAAACTCTGCAAGCCAGAAGGGACTGGCAGGACATATTTAAAGTGATGAAGGAGAAAAACCTGCAACCAACATTACTCTACCCAGCAAGGATCTCATTCAGATTTGATGGAGAAATTAAAACCTTTACAGACAAGCAAAAGCTGAGAGAGTTCAGCACCACAAAACCAACTTTACAACAACTGCCAAAGGAACTTCTCTAGGCAAGAAGCACAAGAGAAGGAAAAGACCTACAATAATGAACCCAAAACAATTAAGAAAATGGGAATAGGAACATACATATTGATAATTACCTTAAATGTAAATGGATTAAATGCTCCCACCAAAAGACACAGATTGGCTGAATGGATACAAAAACAAGACCCATATATATGCTGTTTACAAGAGACCCACTCCAGACCTAGAGACACATACAGACTGAAAGTAAGGGGATGGAAAAAGATATTCCATGCAAATGGAAACCAAAGGAAAGCTGGAGTAGCAATTCTCATATCAGACAAAATAGACTGTAAAATAAAGACTATTAGAAGAGACAACAGAAGGACACTACATAATGATCAAGGGATCGATCCAAGAAGAAGATAAAACAATTATAAATATTTATGCACCGAACATAGGAGCATCTCAATACATAAGGCAAATACTAACAGCCATAAAAGGGGAAATCAACAGTAACACATTCATAGTAGGAGACTTTAACACCCCACTTTCTCCAATGGATGTATCATCCAAAATGAAAATAAGCAAGGAAACACAAGCTTTAAATTATACATTAAACAAGATGGACTTAATTGATATTTATAGGACACTCCATCAAAAAACAACAGAATACACTTTTTTCTCAAGTGCTCATGGAATATTCTCCAGGATAGATCATATCTTGGGTCACAAATCAAGCCCTGGTAAATTTAAGAAAATTAATATTGTATCAAGTATCTTTTCTGACTACAACGTTATGAGACTAGATATCAATTACAAGAAAAGATCTGTAAAAAATACAAACACATGGAGGCTAAACAATACACTACTTAATAACGAAGTGATCACTGAAGAAATCAAAGAGGAAATAAGAAAATACCTAGAAACAAATGACAATGGAGACACGACGACTCAAAACCTATGGGATGCAGCAAAAGCAGTTCTAAGAGGGAAGTTTATAGCAATAAAATCCTACCATAAGAAACAGGATACATCTCGAATAAACAACCTAACCTTGAACCTAAAGCAATTAGAGAAAGAAGAACAAAAAAAACCCAAAGCTAGCAGAAGGAAAGAAATCATAAAAATCAGATCAGAAATAAATGAAAAAGAAATGAAGGAAACGATAGCAAAGATCAATAAAACTAAAAGCTGGATCTTTGAGAAGATAAACAAAATTGATAAACCATTAGCCAGACTCATCAAGAAGAAAAGGGAGAAGACTCAAATCAACAGAATTAGAAATGAAAAAGGAGAAGTAACAACTGACAGGGCAGAAATACAAAGGATCATGAGAGATTACTACAAGCACCTCTATGCCAATACAATGGACAACCTGGAAGAAATGGACAAATTCTTAGAAAAGCACAACCTTCTGAGACCGAACCAGGAAGAAATAGAAAATATAAACAGACCAATCACAAGCACTGAAATTGAAACTGTGATTAAAAGTCTTCCATCAAACAAAAGCCCAGAACCAGATGGCTTCACAGGCGAATTCTATCAAACTTTTAGAGAAGAGCTAACACCTATCCTTCTCAAACTCTTCCAAAATATAGCAGAGGGAGGAACATTCCCAAACTCATTCTACGAGGCCACCATCACCTTGATACCAAAACCATACAAGGATGTCACAAAGAAAGAAAACTACAGGCCAATATCACTGATGAACATAGATGCAAAAATCCTCAACAAAATACTAGCAAACAGAATCAAACAGCACATTAAAAGGATCATACACCATGATCAAGTGGGGTTTATTCCAGGAATGCAAGGATTCTTCAATAAATGCTAATCAATCAAAGTGATACACCATATTAACAAATTGAAGGAGAAAAACCATATGGTCATCTCAATAGATGCAGAGAAAGCTTTCGACAAAATCAACACCCATTTATGATAAAAACCCTGCAGAAAGTAGGCATAGAGGGTACTTTCATCAACATAATAAAGGCCATATATGACAAACCCACAGCCAACATCGTATTCAATGGTGAAAAACTGAAACCATTTCCATTAAGATCAGAACAAGACAAGGTTGCCCACTCTCACCACTCTTATTCAACATAGTTTTGGAAATTTTAGCCACAGCAATCAGAGAAGAAAAGGAAATAAAAGGAATCCAAGTCGGAAAAGAAGAAGTAAAGCTTTCACTGTTTGCAGATGACATGATAATATACATAGAGAATCATAAAGATGCTACCAGAAAACTACTAGAGCTAATCAATGAATTTGGTAAAGTAGCAGGATACAAAATTAACGCACAGAAATCTCTGGCATTCCTATACACTAATGATGAAAAATCTGAAAGTGAAATCAAGAAAACACTCCCATTTACCATTACAACAAAAAGAATAGAATATCTAGGAATAAACCTACATAGGGAGACAAAAGAACTGTATGCAGAAAATTATAAGACACTGATGAAAGAAATTAAAGATGATACAAATAGATGGCGAGATATACCATGTTCTTGGATTGGAAGAATCAACATTGTGAAAATCACTCTACTACCCAAAGCAATCTACAGATTCAGTGCAATCCCTATGAAACTACCAATGGCATTTTTCACAGAACTAGATAAAAAATTTTCACAATTTGTATGGAAACACAAAAGACCCCAAATAGCCAAAGCAATCCTGAGAACGAAAAATGGAGCTAGAGGAATCAGGCTCCCTGACTTCAGACTATACTACAAAGCTACAGTAATCAAGAGAGTATGGTACTGGCACAAAAACAGAAAGATAGATCAATGGAACAGGATAGAAAGCCCTGAGATAAACCCATGCACATATGGTCATATCATCTTTGATAAAGGAGGCAGGAATGTTCAGTGGAGAAAGGAAAGCCTTTTCCATAAGTGGTGCTGGGAAAACTGGACAGGTACATGTAAAAGTATGAGATTGGATCACTTCCTAACACCATCCACATAAATAAGCTCAAAATGGATTAAAGGCCTAAATGTAAGGCCAGAAACTATCAAACTCTTAGAGGAAAACATAGGCAGAACACTCTATGACATAAATCACAGCAAGATCCTTTTTGACCCACCTCCTAGAGTAATGGAAATAAAAACAAAAATAAACAAATGGGACCTAATGAAACTTGAAAGCTTTTGCACAGCAAAGGAAACCATAAACGAGACCAAAAGACAACCGTCACAGTGGGAGAAAATATTTGCAAATGAAGCAACTGACAAAGGATTAATCTCCAAAATTTATAAGCTGCTCATGCAGCTCAATAACAGCAAAAACAAACAACCCAATCCAAAAATGGGCAGAAGACCTAAATAGACATTTCTCCAAAGAAGATATACAGACTGCCAACAAACACATGAAAGAATGCTCAACATCATTAATCATTAGAGAAATGCAAATCAAAACTACAATGAGATATCACCTCACACCAGTCAGAATGGCCATCATAAAAAATCTAGAAACAATAAATGCTGGAGAGGGTGTGGAGAAAAGGGAACACTCTTGCACTGCTGGTGGGAATGTGAATTGGTACAGCCACTATGGAGAACAGTATGGAGGTTCCTTAAAAAACTACAAATAGAACTACCATATGACCCAGCAATCCCACTACTGGGCATATACCCTGAGAAAACCATAATTCAAAAAGAGTCATGTACCAAAATGTTCATTGCAGCTCTATTTACAATAGCCCGGAGATGGAAACAACCTAAGTGTCCATCAGCAGATGAATGGATAAAGAAGATATGGCACATATATACAAGGGAATATTACTCAGCCATAGAAAGAAATGAAATTGAGCTATTTGTAATGAGGTGGATGTACCTACAGTCTCTCATACAGAGTGAAGTAATCAGAAAAAGTAAGACAAACACTGTATGCTAACACATATATATGGAATTTAAGAGAAAAAAAATGTCATGAAGAACCTAGAAGTAAGACAGGAATAAAGACACAGACCTACTAGAGAATGGACTTGAGGATATGGGGAGCGGGAAGGGTAAGCTGTGACAAAGTGAGAGAGTGGCATGGACATATATACACTACCAAATGTAAAATGGATGGCTAGTGAGAAGCAGCCGCATAGCACAGGGTGATCGGCTCGGTGCTTTGTGACCACCTAGAGGGGTGGGATAGGGAGGATGGGAGGGAGGGAGACGCAAGAGGGAAGAGATATCAGAACATATGTATATGTATAATTGATTCACTTTGTTATAAAGCAGAAACTAACACACCATTGTAAACCAATTATACTCCAATAAACATGTAAAAAAAAAAAAGGCCTAAATCAGTAACAGGAATTTCTTCCCAACTGAGATTATTTGGTATACATAATATATATGTAATATATATAAGTATATGTATCTATATATAGTATTACAATTGTAACTAGGTGTCTTTGCTACTCTATTGTTGAGATAAGAAAATTAAGACTAAAAGAGATCAGAACTGGTAGCTGAGAAGATATACTGACTTAGACATTTGATCCAGAATATATGAAATAAGACTTCATTAAAAATCAAAATTCAACATCTGCTACCAAGTTTGTGTTATCCAAATACTAGTTCCCATTAAAGGAACCAGACCTTCTTGGAGAAATAGCTGATTTCCAGATGAGGGGAGGATATATAAAAGATGAGCCAGGGACATGTGCTGAGAAGGATGGAAGTTGCCAGAGTCAAGCCAGAGGGATTCTACTGGTCAACGATAGACTAATTTCATCATCAAAAGGAATCATAACTACAATTGATCAAAACACATCAAATATTTAAAAATACATATATTCAAACGACACTAATAAACATTACTAGAACCAACGAAGTGTACTCAAGTTTATTAGAACCAGCTTATTATAATGAAAGTTGGTAAATAAAAGGAAAATATCAAGAATTTATCATGTTTTCCTGCATAATAGAGAATTCTTTATTAAAGATTCCAGCTAAAAATATGAAAGGTGTAGTTAGAATTAGAAAATTGCTATTTTGTAATCCTAATAAATAACAGATCTAGGTAATGACCATCAGTGAATTTTACTAAATTAAATATTGATGGGGAATTTATAATGCAGAAATAAAGATAACAACCCCTGAAACCACTGATGAATTTTAGCATCACTAAAAGTGGGCTTCATGATATAATATCAAAAAATCTGAACTTGAACATGGTAGATCCTCTGGATATAACTACCAGTTTACATGTAATAGGTGATAGCAGAATAAGTTACAGACACCATGAGAAATGGGTCAATCAAATCCAAAATGGGTAACATTCTACTGGACAAATGAATCACTTTCTTGGTAAATCAATGGCATTTACAAAAAAAGAGCACAGATAGGGTCCATTATAATATTAAAAATACGTCACAAATAAATGTAATGTTTGGACATTGTTTGGCTCTTGATTTGAACAGATCAATTCTACAAAGATATTTTAGAGTTAATGATGGGAAACCTGAATAGGAACTGGGTATTAGATACTATTAAGGATTTTGCTAGTATAAATTACCATGGTTGAATTTTGTCCCCCAAAAATGACATGTTAGGGCCCTAATCCCCAATACAGCAGAATGTGAACTTAGTTGGAGAAAGTCTTTACAGAGGTAATCAAGTTAAAATTAGGTCACTAGTGTGGGCCCTAATCCAATATGATTGACTGTCATAAAGGGGAAAATTTGGACACTGAGACTCACACACATAGAATGTGATGTAAAGAGACACAGGGAGAGGATGACCATCTCCAAGCCAGAAGAGATTTCAGACTTCTAGTTTCCAGAACTGTGAGACAATACATTTCTGTTTTCTTAAGTCATCCAGTCTGTGGTTCTCTGTTATAGCAGCCCTAGCAAGTTAATACACCATATACATTTTATTAGTTGGAAATACATTGTGAAGTATTTGCACGTGAAATAGCATGATGTGTGAGATTTCCACTAAAATTATCTAGCAAAACTGTATGTTGAGAGAAGACATGAAATAAGATTAGAGAATTATTCATAATTATTAAAGATGAGTTATGGGTACATAGGGTTAATCATATTATATTGCTTTATTTGGTGTGATTAAAAAGGTCCATAAGAAAGATTTTCTTAGAATAAAATAAAAGTATAAAATCAATGTTTGAGATTAAACATGAACATACAGGTGAAATTAAGGCTGGCTTCCAGAACTGTTTGGACTTGTGTATAGAGCCAAAGTGCAAAACCAAGAAATCTAGCTGGAGAAATGCCATTCATTAGTTTGATTATGATGATTTATACCCAAATTCATCCCTTTTATAGTATTGATAAGCTCACTCTAACAACTCACTTTTTAAAAAGGTTTTTACAAATACTGTGCAAAAATTTTACTATTTTATAAATCCAGTATAAAATATTAAATATCAAAGACACTCTTCTAAATATATGCTATTATATTAAGAACATTCCTGGGTGCTTCAGGGGGAAAAAAACAAAAAACATAAGCCTCTTTTAAAGTATAGAGATTCAAATTCATCCTGCAAAGTGACGCTTAGCCGCCTGACATTCCTCCACATTTTAGCATGGGCTACAGTGAGAAGAGGTTGACTGTTTACTCCTTTTTAAATATATGAAATATAAAGCTGTTTTAAAATTTATTGATAATCAATATAGTAGATAGTGGGTTCTATGTCTAAAATTAGTTTCAGGAAAAACTAATGGGTCAAAGAGAAAAATATGCTTTAGATACTTTTTTTTTTTTTTTTTTTTTGCGGTATGCGGGCCTCTCACTGTTGTGGCCTCTCCCCTTGCGGAGCACAGGCTCCAGACGCGCAGGCTCAGCGGCCATGGCTCACGGGCCCAGCCGCTCCGCGGCACGTGGGATCTTCCTGGACCGGGGCACGAACCCGTGTCCCCTGCATTGGCAGGAGGACTCTCAACCACTGCGCCACCAGGGAAGCCCTAGATACATTTTTTTAAAGCCACATTTATGCAGCTTAGTAAAAAACAGCCTTACTTAAGAAATATGATTAGCAAAATTAATTGTCACCACTCTCCCACTACACTATGCTCTACTATCTCAAACCTATCCTAGATTCTTATACCTTTATTTTGTTCCTCTCTGGCTGCTAATACCAATACACACTTTCCAGAAAATGGCTGAGTGGTGCTGACATTTAATGCCCTATTTACCTTCTTCTTTTTCACAACCTGTGACTCTCTTTTGGAATGTGGTTGGCCTGCATCCAGTTTTTGAATATTTAGTTCTAGGTTTTGTTTCCAAATAGGGTTTTCATCCTTTAGAGAGCCTAGCACTAAAAAAAAAAAAAAGATGTTAAAATGTGTAACCCTAATATCTTCATAATAACTTAGTGTACAAGGCAACTTTATGATGCTCTTTCATACAGCTGAGTGACATAATATCTAATGATCACTCTATAATAAAATTAATATCAAATATATCTGAGGTTAAAAGTTAAGGAAGGCTAAGGACCAAATTACTCTTTAAAAAAATGTAAACAAACTCTTGTAAGACTGGTGTTTTAACTGGCTAATGATTCATTTTTTCACATTTTCATTTTGAAAATTCTTTTTTTAATAGTTCCTAAATTACTCTTTGGACATGGAAATTATTTTTGAGTACTGAATTATAGGCTAGGAAACTGCTACTGCTCACTGGTTCTGATAATATTCACAACAAAAATGGGGATATACATATAAATATCTCCAGTGCCCCTCTCCTCTCTCCTCCATAATATTGTATCATATCATATCACATTATATTTCATATCATGTTATAATATGATGAGGTGGAGAGTAAGGATAGCATCTGTTTTCTTCATGGTTTATCTACAGACCTAGAATAATGCCTGTTGCATCATTAAGCACTCAATAAGTGTTTGTTGAATGAATAAACTCATATGTAAGTGAATTATCTAGGTTATTATAATCCATATTAGTAAAAAAAAGTGCTAGGAATTTTTGCCAGGAATTTTTGACATTATTTGCAAAGTGCAGACTAATCCTGCCCTTATCTTCAATTAAACTCCAAATTTCAAATTGCATTGCAGTCTCTTGTGATATTAATACAAAATTAATAAAGGAATATAATTTAAATTCAAATCCAGAGTCATTTATCCATTGAATAATTCTTAATCCCTGCCAAGACCTTCATTTATTCTATATATTTCCACTATGTGTCTTGTTTACTTATTTTTCATTCTTTTGAACCCAAGTTTAGAAAAACAATAACCACATTACTCATGCACTCATTGAATGAATATTGAGTAGAAATGATACACAAAACACTCTCTTCTCAGTGAAGTGAGAGAAATTATTAATAGGTCAAAGGTACTATTATCTTTGAACAAGTAGCTTTGAGGAGGGATAGGCACATGCATGAATAACTAATAAAATTCAAGTTTCAGTGATAAGAGAGTACAGACAGCTGTACCACAATGTTCATTGCAGCACTATTTACAATAGCCAGGACATGGAAACAACCTAAATGTCCAATGACAGATGAATGGATAAAGAAGATGTGGCACATATATACAATGGAATATTACTCAGCCATAAAAAGAAACGAAATTGAGTTATTTGTAGTGAGGTGGATGGACCTAGAGTCTGTCATACAGAGTGAAGTAAGTCAGAAAGAGAAAAACAAATACCATATGCTAACGCATATATATGGAATCTTAAAAAAAAAAAATGGTACTGATGAACCTAGTGGATGGGCAGGAATGAAGACATAGACATAGAGAATGGACTTGAGGACACATAGCAGGGGGAAGGGGAAAGCTGGGGTGAAGTGAGAGTAGCATCGACATATATACACTACCAAATGTAAAACAGATAGCTAATGGGAAGCAGCAGCATAGCACAGGGAGATCAGCTTGGTGCTTTGTGACGACCTAGAGGGGTAGGATAGGGAGGGTGGGAGGGAGGCTCAAGAGGGAGGGGATATGGGGATATATGTATTCATATGGCTGATTCACTTTGTTGTACAACAGAAACTAACACAGTATTGTGAAGCAATTATACTCCAATAAAGATCTATTAAAAAAAAAAGAGGCAAGCTTGGTGAAAAAAAAAAGAGAGAGTACATACAAAAAACTATTGGAGTTCAGTAGACTACCTTTGGCTGAAGTGACCAACATATTCTCTACGGGGGAAAGTAGTATTTCAACATAAGGTGTTTGGGAAAATGGAGTCTGGATGTCAGAAAAGACACCCAAATAGACTGGCCAGGAAGAGCAAAGGCACAGAATGGGAGCTGATGCATAAGATATAGAATAAAGACATATGAAAAATAGAACTGATGAAGGACACAGCTAATTGTCCTCTCAAAAATCTATTTTTCCCTTGGCCACCCATCTAGAAACTATATTTCTCAACCTTGCTTACAGCCAGATGTAGCCATGTGACCAACTTCTTGTCTTGGCATACGAATGCAAATCCCTTTTTTCTGCTTTAGATGAAATTGCTTGCCCTGAATTTTCTTTGTTTCTCTCACTTTCCCATTCTCATGGGCTAAATATTTCTGGCATTTGAATAGGGTTCAAGAACACTTGTGAAGAAAATACTCTAAAATATGGGGCCATGAGAAGAATGGTTGGTCCCTAGATGATTTCCTGGAGCAGACCCAGTCTAGACGTTTAACATTCAGACTTTATGTTATGTCTTTGAATGCCAGGATGAGTTTAAACTTTTTTCTGTTTTTATGGTGTTTATTAGGTGAAGGAAGAAGAGAAAAGAAGATAGCTAACTTTTTTTTTCACATTTACCATGGTGCTTTTCCAAGTTATTTCATCATAATTTGATAAGAAGAATTTATTGGAAGTTGTGCATTGAATGGATTGAAGTAAGAATAGATGACAAGATCAAATCAGTTAATGTCATACATGAGAATGTAAAAGAGGGAACAGAAAGGTAAATTGTAGGAAATACAGAATTGCAGTTGTAATAGAAGATTATCTAAGTGTGATATTAGCCTAGGAGACAATGGAGATTGGGCTTCTTTCAAATTAGGTAACACAGAATAAGGAAAAGGATTTTCTTTTCTTTTTTTTTTTTTTTTTTTTTGCGGTACGCGGGCCTCTCACTGCTGTGGCCTCTCCCGTTTTGGGGGCACAGGCTCCGGACGCGCAGGCTCAGCGGCTATGGCTCACGGGCCTAGCTGCTCCGCAGCATGTGGGATCTTCCCGGACCAGGGCATGAACCCATGTCCCCTGCATCGGCAGGCGGACTCTCAACCACTGCGCCACCAGGGAAGCCCTAAATGAGGGAATTATGAATACAGTTTATGAAAAAATATATATTCAGTGATGAGTTAAAAATTTAGAAGAAGAACTAACAAGAAAGCAGGACTGAAACTTCAGTTTAGAAACCATTTGCTCAAAGATAAGTTGAGAAAATAAGCTCAGTATAACACCAAATGTAAAGAGTGTACAAAACAGGCCAGATCTGAAAAGGGAGGAGGACAGGATTTCACAGATCCATATTTGATCCTAAATAAGACAGAGCTGATAAACCTTTCATTTTAAGTTCCTTTCAAGTAGATATAACATGTTAGCTATAGATTATCAGACAGAAGAAGAAAGGTTTTGAACAGTGATTTCAACTTTTCCCTAGTGATAAAGGTAATGCATATTCTCTTAATGTTTTTCTTTATACCTAAAGGATTCTTTCCAGATAATACTCGCATTTTCAGAACTGTCTAAATAATTCATACAAAATTTTTCTTGCTGCCAAGATTATGTCAGTAACTGAATAAAATTAAATTTTGGCTTAAGATCTCTAAGTTTATTGCCTAGGTTGCTCTTTACTCCACTCCAATAGAGAGTCTGAGAACTGAAGCAGTGACTGAAACAGTGATTGCAAGTCCAGTGCAAGTCATCCCCATGCTTGAATCTCTCTACACTTCTCTTGACAAGTCCTACCTCTATCTAAATATCACCACATACTTCCTGACATCAGTGAAAGAGAATCCAAGTTTTCAATGGCTCTATTTGTTCAGAAGTCTTCCTGATACAGTAGTATAATCATTTCAACCCTCTATAGAAGACTTCCAATATAAAGATAATTCCTTTTCAACATGACTACAATTCAAATATTCAAAAACTGTTATGTCTCCTGTAAGTCTTCTTTGCAAACTAACCATTTCCAGTTCCTTAAGTCATCTCTGATATAGCTGTTTGCACTACCTTTACCATACTGATCATTTACCATTCTGGGAATTCATATGCCCATATTCTGCAGATATCTAGAAGGGATCACAAAATTAAAGAGAATTTGATCAGTGCAGAATAGTCAGGAACTGCAGTCTTATCTATAATGATCAAACCATTATGCTAAAATTAGTTCAATGTTTTGCTATCTTCAAAACTTATTATGGGCCCTTCTTGTACAACTATAAGTAATAGCAACACAACAAAGTTAGTCATTTAAAATTATCATGTCTTTAAAAAATATGTTATTAGTCTGTATGGTACAGCTAAATTTTTATTTAAGTAAAAGATTTTATATTAATTCTTACTCAATTTCACCTTGAATGATTCATTCTATTCTTCTAACCTGCTGAGAAAATAAGTACAACCCAATCCTATACCCAGGTTATTCATCACTGCTTTGTGTTTGGGTTTTATCATTATGCTATGCATCTCCCTTTCAAAGTAATACACAAAAATTTTTAAAAGGACAAAATTGAAAACTGAACCCAGTAGAATGCCACTAGAGGCCTCCTTCTAGGGTGATGTATTGATACATTCATTAATAAGATTTCATGTAGAGTCATACAACCCATTTATGAGATTAACTTAATGTATTTTATCATCTAGACATTATTTCTCCAAATTAGTCAAAATTATTTAAAAAGTCATTTTTTTATGTAACCTGTCTAAATATAAATAATATATCATATGTACTATTATTGAAAAAAGGACTTCAGCTTTTCTGGTCTAGTTAGAACAGAAATACAAAGAAACAGACAAAACAATGACAACAACATAAGAAACTGAGGTCCTGTTGCATTTCTTATTCCTAGTGCCTATATGCTGCTCCAGGTGTTGAATTTCTTTGTAAGTACTATTAATCATCCAATTAAGAAGTCATAGTAATCAATGCTGGTATCTAACGTAAGTATTATTATTGTTGGACAATACTTTTTGTTCTTTTTAAATATGAATACATTGTAGGCATTTGCAATGGTTTACTAATGCCCCTAAAAATACCTGAGTAATGTAGAGTTAACTAGTACCAACCAAGTATTTTCTAATTTGTCAGTCGCCTCAATTCTCTTCCCACCAGTAATTTTTCACATTTTTTTATTATGCATGAGAAATAGAATTTTCTAAAAAAGGATGATGTTGATCTTCCCCATATTTCCATTCATTGTTGGTATAAAAACTAAGTCTCTAAGCAAGAGTGAGGCAAGGAAGTTTATTTTGTTGTTGTTTCATTGTTTGTTTTGGGTGGTTATTTATATATGGATTTGAGATCTGGTGGATGGTTTAGAGACTGTGACTTGCACAATATAGGTGGGAATAAGATAAACGCACACACATACAAGTAATAGTCTGGGCAAAATGTGACACAGCTTCCTACAAGCCTACAGGGGAGGAGTTAAGATGGTTGCAGATATATATAGGTTTCTATGAGAAAAGTTGAGTTATTGAGGGCTAGGCAAAAAAAATGAGAAAGTAAAAAAGTAGTTGCCATTTGTACAGGAGGGCTGAGAAAAATAGAAATGTCTAGATGAGACAGAATTTAGTCGACATTGAATAACTGGGTAGACTGTCATACAAAAAAGACAGAATGTTAGAAGAGACTTTGCTGGGATGGGGTGGTGTGGGGCTGGGTGTGAATATACACAGTAAAACCCTTGGAATATTTATTCTGGAACTAAAAAGAACGAATTAAAGATATCAGTTTAGGAATTATAAATACAGTGGTGATCCACAAGAGTGGATCAGCTCATTCAAGGAGAGTAGTGTGAAAGCACAGGAGATGAAAGTTCAGGGAGCCCCTTTATGTCAAGAGTGGGCGAGGCAATAAATTATGGGAGAGAGGTACACAGAGAGAGAGACAGAGAGGAAGAGCTCCCCTTGTTTAACTTGTTGCTCTAAATAAGACCCCCCCCAAAAGTCCTTTTTGTTAGCAATTTTATAAACCTCATCTTAGTTTTGGTCTTCAGCCTTCCTGATATTAGCTTGAGATTTCTGTGCCATTTCATTTATTTTCACTTTCTAATTCAATGTCTCTTTTAAAAATATGACATAATCAGCACAGCCTCAAATAACCATGTTTCCTTAAGTTATTCCTCCTCCCCCTTTTCTTTGTGAGATAAAAGACTGATGTCACCAAGGAATGTAAGGACAAATGGGAAGCCTTCCAATGACTTCCCCTTGGTACTGCAGTAAAATCTAAACTCCTTGTGGTTGTCCAATAAGTCCTTACAGGAGCTGGCTCGTGCCTCTCTGGCTTCATCACATTTAACCTTCCATCAAATATGCCTTCTTTCTGTCCTGGTATCCTCCAATATACTCCTGCCTGAGGGACGTTGCACTTGCCGTTTACTCAGTCTGGAACGTGAGTTCTTTGTTCCCATAGTTTGAATCTCCGCTCACATGTTATCTTCTTGGCACAGACTTCCCTAACTAGCTTAGCTAAAGCGGATGTCTCTATTCCATTGCCCAGTCTTTTTTTTTTTTTTTTTTGCGGTACGCGAGCCTCTCACTGTTGTGGCCTCTCCCGTTGCGGAGCACAGGCTCCGGACGCGCAGGCTCAGCGGCCATGGCTCACGGGCCTAGCCGCTCCGCGGCATGTGGGATCTTCCCGGACCGGGGCACGAACCTGCGTCCCCTGCATTGGCAGGCGGACTCTCAACCACTGCGCCACCAGGGAAGCCCCCATTGCCCAGTCTTAATTCTTTTATACAGATATCATTATCTACACTTCTCTAATTTTTATTGGTTTGATTTGCGTCTACCAATCCACCTACATGCATTAACTTCATGAAGGTAAGGGCTATGTTTCATTTACTAGTGTGTCTTCAGATTTTGGAGTAATACCAAGCAGAAAGAAGGCCCTCAGTACACAAATCTCGTTAAAATGAATTAGTGACTGAATGAAGACAATTTATACTGTGTCCAAAGGAAATCTCATTACTGGTAGAAAAGGAATTGAATTTTGAAAGACTCTACCATAAAGTGAACATCAATTATGTTTACAGAAAAATATAACCATTTACAATATAGAAATCATCTATTAAATGGCTAAATATTGTAAACATTTCTTTAATGTGCAAATAATTAACAAAAGAGTGTTTTGGGGTTTTTTTGCCCTTTTTTGATGGTTTCAACTCTAATGGACATGCCACATATTTTCCTGAGAATAAAAATGTTCCTGCCAACTTATTTCTCAAAGTTGTTGGGTATTGCACACATGGAAAAGAAAGAGGAAAGGTAGGAAATTACACAGACCACAAACACACTTTTAAACCAGAAATAAAATGCAACTGATGGAGCAGCCAGTTCAAGCTGGAAGTCTATCTTCATTGTACTGAGTATGCAGGAAGAGCATGAAGAGAGTGAAAAGGGAATGATGACCAAGTCTGCAGAAATAGACGTAATCAGGTCTCTCCTCAAAGAAATAGATTATTTTTAGGATGAACACCTGCAGGCCTACATACCCCAAATGTTCTAGCCATGTTGAACACATAAGCACAACAACCCACAAATAATAAAACTGGCTCAGTTAAGTGAAGTCCTTGCCAAGGGTCATAGGGCTGGTATGCGACACTGTTTCATGAGACATCATGAGAGCTACTGAAAACTGCCCAGGGAACACAGGCATATCAATTGTTTTAACACTTTATTTTCTTTCTAAATTCAGTAATACACTTGGACACATAAAAATATTAAAGTATAAAAAATATTTTGTTTAATCTGATTTTGACCTCCAACGAGTCAAAATTGAATGTGTCAGATGAAAAAAAAAAGGCTGACTTGTAAATTTACCCACTGTAAAAGTGTTCTTCTGATTTTTCTGCATTAGAAAAGTCATTAAAATGTTTGGCATATATAGTAATTCACTGGATATAAACATTTAATGTGATCTCAATCTAACTATAGCTCAAAATTGCTCATAAAGATTCAAAGAGATCCTAAAATTATAGGACTATAAAACCATAAATCAGATTCTCCACTTTACTTACTGAAATGGTATCAACCTTTCAAGTGCCAAAGATTTGAATGACTTATGAAGAGATGCCTTGTTCTGTTGACATCATAAATCTATCATAGTCCGTGCCAAGGTCCGTACTTAACAGTACTTCAACTGTGAAATGCTCATTTAAATCCACAGTTCAATGATTTTCTTAAGAGATGACAGCATAATGTTGAAATTATTGGTGTCAGTCTCTAATCCAGCAGATTCCCTATAGAGCCACTCAAAATCCACGGCTTTCTCTCACTGTGAGGGTATCAGTCATCTTTGAATTGGATGAAAGAACGCGAAGAAAATATGTCCCATGTTATCATAGTTATGTAACATATCCTCTTTTCGAAACTGCACAGTTCAGAGCTGAACTTTGAAACTCTGCTATGCTACTACACAATGCCATAAAAATGTGACTAAATGCCATTCAAGAAAAATATTATATATTCCCAAAGTTAATTATTATATAATTTATTTCATGTACATTTTAGTAAGAATTGTTCTATCTTGTTCTATTGTATCCAGTCAGTATCCAGCCAGTCAATGTTTATAATATATGAATTTCCTTCAAACAAATCTAAAACAAGGCAAGAATTTTACAAAAACAATATCTCTTAGAAAGCTGTGTTACTTAAGATTGCGATGAGAGAATGTGCTGGCTAATTGAAAATAGGAAATTTAACAAATTATGTAAGAGAAGTATTCACTTAAATTCTTCAGATACATATTGAGGACTTTCTACATGCCCATACAGCAATGAACAAAACAGTATTATTATAGTTTATGTGCTAATGGAGCTTACGATGAAAGATGTTTTCTAAAACAATTACTCTAATAAACTCATGGGATAATTTAATATTTTTGTTCTAGGGTTCCTTATATAAAAAATGTTAGATCATTAAATCCATTCCTACTTAGTATATTTAGTGATCTTTCTTCTACCCACATAGAGAAATAGAGCGATAATTTGGGGGTCTAAAAAATGAATGGGTAAATAAGCATTTCATTCAGTAATCGAAAGCAGAATCAATTGCAATGTAAACACTGCCTAGCATGTGAGTTCTAATGCATACTGTGCCTAAGGCTAGTAACCATACATAAGTAAGTGACTGCTGCAGAATGTTTGAAATTCAAAGAACTGAAAAGCACATTAGGTTAGCATCCCATATGTCCTGAGTTACAAACTCATTGACCTCCATTTCTAATGCTGTAAAAATTAATATGAAATGATTTGTCCAAATTAAGACAGTCACTAACTCATGAACCAACTAACATTCATTTATTTTGTACCTTCCCTCTTTGTTAAGCACCTTTAGATGATACTGGGTTATATTGAGATAATGTGTAATATCTGAAATACAGTAAATACTCAACAAATCTTGTTGATTTCTAGGAATAGTCTATTAGGCTAGAACACCATGAAGAATGTAGTGACACTGAAGAAGAAGGTACAACTCAGAAGCTAACAGCAAAGCAACCACCAGCCCACTTAACAGGGAGCTCTGATTTTTAGCTAGGGCACCTTAACAGACTTTTTACTAAATTCCACATTGTTTGTTTTGTTTTTCAGAAAGGTGGAGTAGTACTTGTAATTATTTGCCCCAGGTTAAGAGAAAACTGCACCTAACACATGTTTTTTTTCCCTTCAGACAATGTTCCTCTTTCTTCAAAGTCTAAAAAGAGAGATTGGTAATGCTTCCAAGTTCCTGAGAAGCGTGATATGTACAAGCCATCCCTCATTTGTGAGCTCCTCATGGGCTTAGGAGGCAAGTAAAATTAGATCAAGAAGTCCTCCTAGGCTAAAATTAACTTCTGAAATTCTTTCTTTCTTCTGAGTCTTCCAGGATGACTGGAGAAGGAGGAATCTATAGGTGCCTCTAATCTTTGTTTTACAGATGAGAACGCTGGAAACTCTTGAGATTTTTCCAGAAGACCACAAACCTATTAACATCAGTCCTGGGTCCTGAAGAATACCTTGTAATTTTATTGTCAGTATACTTCTGTCAGATCCCATGCCTTGCACTACATTTTATACAGGTGGTACTTAATTTATACTTGTATAAGGTAAATTCTGCCTTATAATTGAATGATCACCTATGAATAACAGTCCTGACTAAGAGATCCTTTCCTCCCTCCTCTTATGTCATCTTTCCTCTTCATTTCTTTTTCTGCTACTTTCAGATACCCCTTAGCAGCCCAAACTCTTGATTACAAGGGGGTCACAACAATGTTAAAAATTCTCCCCAAGTTATTTCTTTTTTCTCACCTCTCTAGTTATTATGATACCAGTAAGAGACCAGCGGTCCATTTCATCTCCTGTGATGAATTTCTCTAGATAATCTAAGCATAGTTGTCTCTGAAATAAAGATTAACTATACTTTATCTCTTCATATATGCAAAGTTCTACCTTTGTATCTGTGCCCATGTTGTATTTTCCTATAAAGTTGACTGAATAAACAGAAGGTTAGTTGAAGAACAGGGAGCAGAAAAAGTGGTTCTGCCAGTCAGAATTAGAAAGTGACTGTGAATAGCTTGAGCAGGAAAGGAATTTATTTCAGGATTCAGGGTGGCTCATAACTTTCATAGAAAAAGAGAATTAGGCCTGGATGAGGGGCTAGGCCATTGATTATACACAAAGGTGATGCCACAGGCATGGATATTTAGGATGCCGGCCCTGGCATCATCACAGTAATTTTCAGCAGTGCTGTCGAAATCTCAGTTTGGTTACCACCACGGTGAATAACCTGTGAACACCCTGCACACACAAAGATGTAAAGTTCACATCTGATGGGCCAAGTTTGGGTCACGTGATGACGTATCTGCAGGCCAAGAACAGGGAGATGAAATATCTTCTGTTTATATGTGCATAGGGATCAGTGGGGCGTTGCTTCCTGACTCTTGGGAATCCCCCCCAACATTCAGTGGTTGAATGCCAAACATCAACAAGTACTTGAGACAGAGACCAGAGAGGAATCTCTCATTTGAAGGGGTTAATTTCAAGCCTTAGATTATTATGCTTCAGCTGCATGAAGAAATAAATAAGCCATGGTGGGCAAGTCTGGAAACATGAGTGAATCATCAAGTTCCACAATATTTTTTAGGAGAAAAGTATACAAAGCCTGAAAGGCAGTGTATGCAGTGATTAACAGCACAGACTGCACAGGTATAAATACTGTTTCAGCCACTTATTGACTGTGTGACCCTGGATAAATCTGCCCAATTTTCTGTACCTCAGTCTTCTCATCTTGAAAACAGTACAGAATCAATATCTACATGTTCATTCTGAGTTCTGAACCACCAACTAAATTTTAGAACCACAACCAGTTACTAAGCTGATTTGCCTGAATTCCACTGTTAGGAACCTAAATCAAAGAGAATTTTCTGAAATGCAGATAGAGACCCTTCATTCCTAGAGATAATGGAAAATAAGCACAGCTCAATCATTAACCCCAATTCAAAAGACTCAGTACCTTTTTCTATGCATTGACTGCATTTATGCAAAGCTTTTTTATAGGTGATGCTTATGGCCACAGTGGACCCCCATTTGCATTTTCAATTCTTCATACCTATTACTAATCCTCCCTCTGCATTATACTTTGCCAAGTAAAACCATTAGTGCATAGGACATTAAAAACAAATCAATGCTTCTTCTTATAAAGGAAGTGGTCTTTTATGCATAGACCTGGAGCAGACATTTGTTGATTGCCTCCTCAATATCTAATCTCTACTAATCTCTCTTCAACAGCACCCATACTTTCCTTCAGCTAATCCACATCACTTCATTCCCCGCCTCTTGAGCCTCAGGTATAGAAAGCCACATTGCTTAAACCAGATAGCAAATTCCATACTCTGGGCTGCAGACTTTGGTTCAGGGATGATCAAGCCAATGAACCATAAGGAGGTATTTACTGGGACTGCCAGGAGAGCAGTTCCCCCTCTTTTTTAGGGGAGCTACCAGAACAGATGCCTTCTCTTTCTCCAGACTTCATGTTGTGAAGTTATGAGGCTTGACCCCTCTGTGGCCATCATGTGGAAAGCCGACCTAAATATTATGCCTACACACAGCATGTGCACAGCTAGAGAATTACAGAGAAAAAAGCCAAAATCTGGATGACATCATGAACATTTAGTTCAAACTGTGTCTCAAGTCAGTAAAATCTCTTATTTTGTAGATATATAAGTCAAATTATTTTTTATGCCAATTTGGGTTAGGTTTTCTACCGTGTGAAAGTGAAAGATTCCTAATTCAGAAGCAAACTAGAAAATGATCAGAAAATATATTCTTACACATAAGAACAAAAATAATGGATATTATATTTACCAAAAAATTGCCTACTGCAATACATTCAGCAGAGAAACAATCAGAAGTTGTTTCAGAAGGAATCACAGATTGAGACTCAGAGTAGTTGTGATAGTAACAAATCGTTTACAAACATCAACAAATGTTTTCATATATGACTATTTATTCTCCTTTTGGACTGAAAATATCAGTCAGATAAAAGCCATCTTAGGTTGAAATTTTTTTCACAAGTACATGAGAAAAAAAAAATCATGCCTGCCAAAAATGCTTCCACCTGACTTTTACAGTTTAACTCTGACTGCAGGTGGGAGTCGTTCAATGACTAAAATGGAGACAAGTCTAGTTTAAAACACCCTAGAGCCCTGAAGGGAAATTATGATGTCAAAATACATCCTCCAGCAAAAGTTAATGCAGAGACACTAGTGTGCCATTGTACACTCCTCCCAAGGGTACAAAAAGAGAGAAGAAAACAGGATATTTAGAGCAAAATACATACAAAGTAGGTTATTCCTTTCAAAAATATTAACTTTTCTTAACTCTTTCATTTTAAACAAGCAATATGCAAATCAGAGAGAATCAAAAACTCACATTATGTTAAATTTATATTATATGCACTACATTAGATGATTCAGAATAAAATTAGCCCATTCCAGAAAGATAGAGGTAATGAACTCTAATTTAAATTCTGCTGTGGAATCAGCTCAATGAACTTGAGCAGTACATAGACACCTTTTGACTGTCAGTTATTTCACACATTTGTACATAAGGGTATTGAAGACATTATATCATTCAGACATGAAGAATAACACACTTGAATGCATGAAAATTACAAAAATGCCTAATAACCTAATTACGTGAGTTCATTGATCCCTATTCGCTAAACAATTAGCCCTCAACCAGAAAACGAAATTTTTGGTATAAAGAAAAGATGACCTCAACGTATTGCATGTCTTAGTTTCCTCACTTTTTTCTTTTCAGTTATTATTATTTTTTAAATCCAACAGTATAAAAAATTAAGGTGATGAATGCCCACAATGAGGAGATAGAATGTGTGTGTGTGTGTGTGTGTGTGTGTGTGTGTGTGTGTGTGTGGCGGGGGTGTGTTTGGTGGGTGTCAGGGGGCGTTACACAGTTGAACTAAGGAGATACTTTTGAAGTGGCTGGACCAGTAAAGAGTAAGGAGATACTGTATCTGATATAAGTGAGTATGCATATGTATATTATCAAATTTTGAATTTGAATAATAATTTGAATAATTATTATATATAAATATATAATTCTTCCACAGCAACTGACTAAATTATGCTTCAGAATTCTAGAGGCAGAAAATTCTACCCATGAAAACATACTAAATTTTCGGGGGTAGGGGGTGAGCAGGCAGTGGTGAGGTCAATAGACTTCACAGATATCGAGGTAGAAGAGATTTGATAAATTTCCTTTGAATAAAAAGAAAACAATCATATAATTTTTAACATATTTACATATAATAAGACATAATTTCTGGAGGAAATATATGCTAAAATTATATATATGCATAGATATATGTTTATATATACATATATAAAAATTGGCGCAAACTATTATAGGACACTAAGTGTTTAGCACAAAACAAAACGCTATTTAGGCTTTCTATTACTGATGGACACATCACACACTATAGCGGATAATTTGCAGCAGTGTACTTGCCAAGAAAATGTACTGTTATTTTACACCTGCTTCATGCTTTAATTTTCTATTTGATATTCTGTTACATTAGGTATCCCTATAGAGAAGCTTTTTTTTTTTAAAAAAAGGAAAGCTGAGGACTAACATGAGAAACTCACTTACAGGAATTTGACAAATGCCTACCCAAGAGCCCTAAGCCATCTATGGCGGCAGTCTGCTTTATATAAGGTCCGGTGACACTGGGAGCTGCCACACATATATTCAGGAGACGCACAGAACCAGGTAAGTGCTAGGTCATCATCATTTTTACAGCTTTCACTTTCTAACTGTTGCCTATTTTGGCAGTCACATGTCCTCTTTTTATTAAAAACAAAAAGCTATTAAACCTAAATGTTTTAGTGCTATTTTGCTTCCTATTTTAGCAATACTAGTGAGTATCTTTATGAAATACTCATCTTTATGTAGAATACTCGAAAACATAGAAAATAAGAAGTAGTATTGTTGTTTTAAGATCCCTATCGATTAAAAATATTTTGTTCAATTTTATCTTTAGTTCTTAACCTACTTTATATATATATATATATATATATATTTTTTTTTTTTTTTTTTTTTTTTTTGCGGTATGCGGGCCTCTCACTGTTGTGTTCTCTCCGGTTGCGGAGCACAGGCTCCGGACGCGCAGGCTCAGTGGCCATGGCTCACGGGCCCAGCCGCTCCGTGGCATGTGGGATCTTCCCGGACCGGGGCACGAACCCATGTCCCCTGCATCGGCAGGCGGACTCTCAACCACTGCACCACCAGGGAAGCCCCCCTACTTTATATTTTACTCACAGCTATGTTCTTATTTAAGAAGCTGATTTAGTTTTTTGATTCAGTCTTCGCAGGTTTTCTTCAGATGGAAGGTCGAAATACTTTTGGCCACCTGTTTTTGAGGTTTCATTTTTTTTCTTTTCTCATGAAATTTTTTTAAAAATTGCAACTTTATGTGCAATGTGTGACTTTAAAAATACTCCTCATTTGGGCAATTAAATTGCAACTCCATTTTAAGGGAAAGAATTTGAACTTACATGTAATGCTTAATCGAAATGGTTGATTGTTTTCTTTGAAAAATGGGCTATAAAAGAAAGCACAAAGATGGCAAAAAAGTTCTCCCAAGATTTTATTTTATTTTATTTCG
This sequence comes from Phocoena phocoena, assembly GCF_963924675.1. Lineage (NCBI taxonomy): Eukaryota > Metazoa > Chordata > Mammalia > Artiodactyla > Phocoenidae > Phocoena > Phocoena phocoena. Next base: position 52,193,736 of record NC_089220.1, on the reverse strand, counting down.
TCAGAAGAGAAATGGAAGTATTCTAACCCCCATTACTCTTCCTGATTACTTTCCAAGTCCTTTTGTCTCAATGTTCTTCTAAGTCGTCCTGTCAGCTGGAAACAAATCATGAGTTTATACTGTACACAGCCATTCTTACCTTTGCGTATCTAAGCAAGTACAGTTTATGAGACAGTGATTTCCAACTCAGTAAGAACTTTCCCTCCTCTTTTTTGGAATTAAAAGAGAAACAAGAGTCTAACAAACTTTCCTCCTCTCTCCAATATTTATCTCAGGTAAATTAGTGCACTGAGTTGGAAGGCCATTACTCTTCTTGAGACTCTTCTCCTCTCTCTCCATGAAGCCAGATACTAACTCAGCTGAACTCACTGCTTGAGAACAAGGAGAACCATACTGGAACTAACTCAAATTTTAAAAAATTCACTTCTGATTTGGCAAAGGCTAGCTCCATGCCTATGCATTTGGTTTGTTAGATAGGCTACTTCCAGATCTCAGGTACTCTGAAGTGTAGACCTCTAAGCCATGTTCTCTGTGAAGCACCACACCATTAAGTCGCCCTACTTCACTTATTCTTGGTAGTAACTAAGAGCTTTCTAAGGATTTGCATTCACCGCGGACTATTCTCTTTTTAATGGTGTTTTCCTTTCCTTTTTTTAAGCCACCATACGTTTTGAACTCAATGAATTTGCTCTTTCAGAAACTAGCTAAACACAATGCACTCAAGGGTATCTGAAAATAGGAATAACAACAACAAAAACACTGTCTAAAATCTTAAAACACTGAAAATGATTGTCCAAATCACAGTGGCTGCTATTAGCACACTAGAAGCAACTCACGGGATTAATTTCCCAGAAGAGGCTGATATCAGTGCTAAGTAAAGCTACATATTATGAACCCATGTGAACTTTCTAATGCAAAAACTTATAATATGGACATTAAAGTGTAAGTAGTTTGCTAGCCGTGAGAAATTATATTAGCCATTTTTTTGTCTATGGCAGATCACAAGTAAGTGTAGTCAGAAAATAGATACAGAACACAGAACAGGAGAAAACTGACATTTTATTAACAACTCCATTAGAATACATGAGCTCACAGCCAAGCAAAAATCAAGAATCAGTAAGTGTTTTAAATTAAGCACCTGACATGTTGGAAATGAACGTACACTTCAGAACACTGCAGGAATCAGTGTCCACTCCTTGAAATATGATTCCCAACTATTGGATTCATTACTTGAAAGTCTCAAATAAATTTCTCTCAAGTTAAAAGATGAATCCAAATTACAACTAATTATTGACCATTCCTAAAGTATAGGAATTGTGTCATCCAAAATTAAGGGAAAATAATTTGTAAAATATTTTTAATACAGAATGAATTTCAACTCACATCAGAGTTTTATTTCTTTTCTAATGCTTATTGAAGAGCATTGACACTTTGTCATTGATTTAAACTCAAGGGTGGCAAAACCTGTCATGGATATAGCAATTAACAAAGATAACTTCCACTTTGTAGACACACACATACACAGAAACTAAAATTGATCTTCTACCTCCCTCAAATCCAGTCTCAATCTTTTCATGAAAACACTTGCTCCCTCCTTCCAGGGTTATCTTAATCATCGGTTCAATGACTGTCATTCTTTTTTTTTTTTTTTTTTGCGGTACGCAGGCTTCTCACTGTTGTGGCCTCTCCCTTTGCGGAGCACAGGCTCCGAACGCGCAGGCTCAGCGGCCATGGCTCATGGGCCCAGCCGCTCCTCGGCATGTGGGATTTTCCCGAACCAGGGCACGAACCCGTGTCCCCTGCATCGGCAGGTGGACTCGCAACCACTGCGCCACCAGGGAAGCCCGACTGTCATTCTTAATATTCAGTTATTGAATAAGGCAATAAAAACTGAATTTGTAGAATTTTTTCTTGATGCTCTTACATGTTTTCTTTTCAGCCTTACTCAGTGTACTCTGTAAAGTTCCCTGACTCATAATTCATGCATTTAAGGGCAGTTATAACAAGAGCATCCACCAGGTACAGTGCTAAGTTCTTTACATCTTGATCTTTCCACTACCCTTTATCTTACAAAAAGAAAAAAAGAACCCCCCCTCCAAAAAAAGAGAAAACTATACAGCAGCTGTAATTAGTCTCACTTTATAGATGAAAAAACTAAAGCTCAGAGAGTTTAATAATTTAACTAAAGGACCAAGGACAGTAATGAAGGGAGCTCAAGTTTGAAATGGGATTTTGCAACCTCCAAAATGCTAGAACCACTCTTCAGAATGCCTTCATGTTTTAAAAGATTGGGACTTTATCTCTCTATGCGTGTTTACACTTCCTTTTTGGATAAATAAACCTCTCCTTCTACTTCTTAATATCTTAGTCCCTCAATGAATCTTCAATGGGAACATATTTTCCCTTTCTATTCCCCTCTTATTTTAAATACTCCATTGAACTAAAACACATGAACTAATATAAACCCGTGGTCAGAAGCCTTTGCATTTCAGTTTCTTTCTATAGGCAGGCCAATTATTTTCTCTTGAAGTATAAATGTCTGCCTTTAATGTGTTACATAGGCTAATAAAAACAATGTAATGTTGTATTCCAATATTTGAATATCCAAAATACATTAATATATTTGTGTGTATATATATACACTTAATTAAATATAATTAGAAATGCTATATTCAATTGGGTATGTTCACTAAAGAAATTATCTTCTATTTCTGCTTTAAATAACTTTATAGATGCAGTTTTGAGCAGTGTCATTGCCATTGGATCAGGGAGAATATTTAAAATTGTAATGTTTGAACAGTCCAGGAGAAATGAATGAGGTAATAAATAACTAATGAGACAGTATTTTTAAATTTCAAATTTATCAACTGGAAGGAATGAGATCTACAATAATACCACAGGTTATTTCCTCCAATTGGAATGAAATTGATTAAATAATTCTAGTGCTAAATTAATTTAAAAGTAACTATTATGTTCAGAAATTTAACCCCAGCTTATATTTCCAAAACCCATTATTCTTATATAGTATTTCCATAATGAGGTTATATTCATTAAGATGCCAGAATTTCAATTTCTCAAAGAGACTGACACTTTCAGGCAATCTTCATAATTTCAGAGGCAGTTCTATCTATTTTGATTTAATATTGATTAGCATCTTTGGAAATAATGTGTAGTGAATCGCTGAGCTAATCAAGGTAAATGGAGCCCTGCATTAAACATTCAAGAATGTTATTCAATCACAAAATAACCCACATTTTCAAGCTCCAGATCAACAAATTAAAGCTGCCCTTTGAAAAACAATTTCATTGGCTCATCGGTATTGTTGTATGCATTCATAGTTATCAAACACTAATGACATGCTCCTGATATAAGAAACAGCCTGTCCGCCCTATTAAGCAAAGGCCAAAGAGGACCAAAAATATAATGAAAATACAATCAAGTCCATTTATCTTGCTCATTCAGTTTTGAATGACAAAGCACTCCCCTGTATACAATTTTATTAACGGGAAACCTACACTAATCAGAACCAACAAAATAATTTGGGATGTACAGTAGGGCGTAACACAAACAGTAGGGGTTGAAGATAATTTAATGGATACTGACCCTAAGTTACTGGCTAATATTATTTATTTATTTTTTTTGCGGTACACGGGCCTCTCACTGTTGTGGCCTCTCCCGTTGCGGGGCACAGGCTCCGGACGCGCAGGCTCAGCGGCCATGGCTCACGGGCCCAGCCGCTCCGCAGCTTGTGGGATATTCCCGGACCGGGGCACGAACCTGTTTCCCCTGCATCGGCAGGCAGACTCTCAACCACTGCGCCACCCAGGGAAGCCCACTGGCTATTATTTTAATTTTTTTTTTAATTTTAAAGCAATTTGGAGAAAGAAGGCCCTTAGATCAGTACACTTTAAACATAATCTCCTATTTGAAGTGGACAAAAGAAATGACAGGCTGAAATGTGGAACACAGGGAGGTTACATCTCTAATTGGGCCATAAAATCTTCAGATTCTCTGGATCTAAATTCACATGAAACTTGAAGGGATGACCACAGGGAAGGACCATTCAGGGAGATGGAAAGGCAAGTGCACCTGCGCTCTGCTCTGACCTCCAGACACCCTGCCCCACAGAGATTCCAGGCTTCTGTGCCTGCCTGTACGTGGGCTTACAGCTCGACTATGCATAGGTTCATTAAGCCTTCAGCACAGGATCCCAATGAAAGGACATCTCCATTTTTTTTTTTCCCCCCCTGGTACGCGGGCCTCTCACTGTTGTGGCCTCTCCCGTTGCGGAGCACAGGCTCCGGACGCGCAGGCTCAGCGGCCATGGCTCACGGGCCCAGCCGCTCCGCGGCATATGGGATCTTCCCGGACCGGGGCACGAACCCGTGTCCCGTGCATCGGCAGGCGGACTCTCAACCACTGCGCCACCAGGGAAGCCCTCCATTTTTATTTTGCTACCCATCATATGAGAAGCTGCTTTTGCCTGAGTTTGTGACTGTAACAAAATATCCCTATTTCTTTCTTCAGCAGCTTATAAGTTGAAAGGTGTATCAAATGGGAACACAATGTCACAGTTGAAACATTTATTTTCCCCAGAAAACAACCTTCTGGCAGTGGAACTGACAATATTTTTCTGTGATGCTTGAGGGCAAATCAAGGACAGATAAAAAAAGACCTGAGATATGTGGTATTTCCTTCCTTTTTTCCCTCCAGTTAAAAAGTTGCTTTTAAAATGTAAAACCTCTTTTATACTATGAATATAGTTTTAAAAATAGAATTTGGTATGAAAAGTATGTTTTTGAAGATATGTGTCATTATCATTATAGACTACAGTGTAAGCCAACCCCTCAGCCTGGCTTATTAAAATGATGGGATCAAAGATTCTCAATCCCTTTAGATTTAAGTAGGAGAAAATGTTTGAGGTAGAAAATAATTGCAGAGGATTTTGACTTAATGGCACAGAAAATGCATTTAAAAATTACTATTAATAACATCTTTCTCCTACCACCACAGAAAGACTTATTTGATCACTTCATGATAGAGAATTGGAATCATCACATTAACAACCAATATAGAAACTAGGGTTCGTTGAAGAGGTACAAGATTGTTTAACAATATTGAGGTACTGAGCATGCCTTCTAGAGCCTTGAAGCAACAGTATGCTAAGATCACCTGGTTGTCCTGAAAAGGGTTATATTTATAGCAGTTGTGTTCAGTTTGACAAACAGTGTGTAATCCCCTCTGTAAAAAGGAATAAAATACCCATCTAGTGGAGATGAATTATTCTTTTATACTATTCAGCTCCATTTTAATAATATATGTCCTATCTTCCCTTGTATTAAGTTATAGTGACCTGAATAAGATATAAACTCTCCAGAATAGGCTTTTCTCAAGTACACGATCCAGATGATGCCAGAAACTGTGTCTTATGTCTCCTCGTAGCTCCTCTGCCTGTGATGGGGCCTTACATGAAGTGGGTACTCATTAACATTTGCTGAGTTAAGGATTAAATGGACAGCTTCTTAAACCAGTGGTGGTCATGAAAATACAACAATCATTCACTGGAATGCACATTATAGAATTATTTAATCTTGGAGTTGCAAGGGGTCTTACAGGAGAGCTCATTAAACTCACATTCAGTTTAAAAACACCTTCTACCTCTTGGAAACTTGGTCATCGAAATCTCAGTTTTTTTAAATTCCCAATGTTCCGGAGTTCACTGTGTCATTTTCACTCAGGCATATTTATTAAACTTTCCTATGCAGAGTCACAAATTGCTTCCTTTCAACTTGTATCTTAGCTCTGTCCCCTGGATAACACAGAACAAGTAAGTTGCCTTTTTATCCTGACAACACTGCAAAATTTTTAAGACTACTATAATTGTCTCACTCACTCTTTTCTGGTTCAACATTCCCACTTCTTTTACCTTTTTATTATTTCCTGGTCTCCAGGTCCAGTCTCTAGGTGTTTTATGATCTCTGGACACTTGCCACTGGATATGCTCTAGCTCATCAGTCACCTTCTATACATGTGGAACTCAAAAATGAACAAAATTAAAATGTAGTTTCACTGCTTTTAAGATTTTCTCTTCCTCTTTTGTTTGCAGTAGTTTGCAAGGCACCTAGGTGTGGTTTGTCATTGTATTTTCCCCCTTGGAGTCTGAAGATTTTGGGATCTGTGGCTTAATTGCCAGTTTTTGAAAATTTTCACTGATTCTGTCCCATTCTCTTGCACCTTGCTTTCTAGGACTCTAAATTATATATATATGTTAGGCATATGTCACTTTTTTTATACTCTTCCTCATTTTCCAGGCTTCTCCCTCTCTGAGCTTTAATCTAGATATTTTTAAGTCATTTTATCTCCCAGTTCACTAATCCTCTCTTCCAACATGTCAAATCTGTGATTAACCTATCCACTGGATCCTTAGTTTTCAGTCACTGCATTTTTTCAGATTCCAGTTCTCTGGGAAAATTCTCCATTTTCTCCTTCTATTTTCTTGAAAATATTAATCATAGTTATTTAGAGGTTCCTATCTGATAACTCCAATATCTAAAACATCCCCTGGGTCTCTGTCTATAAAATTTTGTTTTTATTTTTAGTTATCTGAACTTGCTTTTGTGCATGCTAGGTAATTTTAAATGACTACTAGACATAATATATAAAATATTGTTGCAAAGGCTCTGGTTGATGTTATTCCAAACCAAATTCTGGAAGGCAGGTAGAATACTGGCATATTCAGTTAAGCGTGGGTTTTGGATTTTGTTAGGGCTGGTCTTTTTTCCAGTTTGCCCTTATTCCTAGGTTATAGTACCTCTGGGATCAAGACTGAAAGCCTGTGAAATTGACAAGGGCCACTCCACTTTCCTGGGCCCTGAACTCTAACTTCTCTCTCACTAGGACCATCAGGCTGTTGATATCTTTGCTAAGCTCTTTGGTCTCCTGGGAACAGGTTTCTACTTGATTTCTAGGACTTTCACCCTGCACATGTATAGTTTAAGAATTGGAAAATGCTTTCAGAGGAAATCACATATATTATTTCTGGTTCAGTTCTTAGAGGTTTCTTCCTCATGTCTTGATCTACTCGGTAGCCCTGAATACTAAATTTTCTCCCTCCAGCCCAGCAAGTCTGTTGCAAGCTCCTGGCTGACACTTTCCCTTGGTCTCTCTTCCCTCTGCTGAAAATTGACAGGTTCTGTGACAGAAAACTAGAATGATTTGCTGAGACCACCATGGTGGTCCCTTTTCTCCAGGGTGGTGGCCCAAGTCCTGTCTGCTTTGGATTTTCACCCATGTCATCAAGATTTGAATATGTGATTTTAATTGTGCAGGGTGCAGTGAGGTTATCATAGTTCAAAAATGTTTGTTGAATATTTACTAAATCCTAAGCATTGTGCTAAACAATCTACAGAGATAATTAAGATATGATCCCCACCCTTAACTTCACTTAACACAGAGAGCAAAGTTAAGTGTGTAAGGTGATAGTGCGTGTGTTGAAGAAAGCATTTATTCTTGAGCAAATTCGCTGTTCATTTGTTTGTTTCTAATAAGAAATAATTTTTTTTTACTTCTGATTAAAACAGTAATTCTCATTCACTGTAAAAAAAATCAGAAAAGGAATAAAACTATGAATAAACTAGAAACTACCTCTTGGTTCCCATCAGCAGACAGTCACTGTTTTATTCTCTATCCATCATGACTTTTATAGATAGATGCATAGGAAGAAAACAAGGAGGGATGGAAGGAAGAGAGAAAGGAAAGGTAGGAGGTAGGTGAAAACGAAAATATTGCCAGCCATACTAGTAAACAAAGGACGTTGCAGCCATCAAGCCATCACATTACAGCCACCCGGATGGTGACCCCTGAGGGAACTCAGGATGGAGACAAATGGGCTGCCCACTGCCAAGTCCATCTACCAGGCAGCCGCTGCAGTCACCCCCAACGGTGCACCCTTAGGAAACTCAGGATGAGAAAAGACAGGATACTGGCCCCAGATAGCTGAGGTACATATCAAAGGTATGATTTCAGTGAGCCCAGACTCTTGCATCTTCCCATACATACGAAAGCGCTAAATTCCTTAACTTGAGATATCTGGTTTTCTTTTAACAGTAATCTTTTGATGTTCCGACTATGTGGTCTTTTACTGCAAAATCTCCTATGTATCCTAGCTCCCCTTTCTCCCACCGTGCCTCTTTGGAGCAGTTTCTCAGTGTTATCTGAGATGCTGTGTCCGGGCTTGAAGTCCTCAGAAAAGTCTGCCGAATAAAACATAACTCTCAACTTTTAGGGTGTGCATTTTTTTCAGTTGACATAGGAAAGAAAGAAAAAGGCAGTCATCAGCATATAGGATGTGTAAAAAATACTAACAGTGGAAAGGATTATCCTTGAAGCCTTTGCCCATGAGACACTCAGTGGACTGAAAACTGAGGTAAGAACCTTGGAAAAAGCTAAAGTACAAAAGCTGGAGAGAAGTGAGATTGGGGTAGTTAGAAAAGAGGAAACTGTGAAGACTCTCCATGAGCAAGAGAACAGTTTCAAAAAAGAGGACATGAGCAGAAGGTTCAAATGTATCAAAGATTCTTACAAACACCCTCTTCATTGGACCCTCATAATACCTGCATGGGTGGCTTAAATGGAAATATTTTGAGTAAAGCAGTCTTGGCAAAGCCAGGTTTCACAGAGGTAAGAGGAAGTGAGAATGGAGAAATGGAAGACATCAGTGACCAATTATTCTTGATCTTTGCTGAGGACAGAAAGAAAAGTGATAAAGCAGTGGGTAAGTTATTTAGTTTTAACTCAAGAGGTAAAGATGTGGCACATATATACAATGGAACATTACTCAGCCATAAAAAGAAACAAAATTGAGTTATCTGTAATAAGGTAGATGGACCTAGAGTCTGTCATACAGAGTGAAGTAAGTCAGAAAGAGAAAAACAAATACCGTATGCTAACACATATATATGGAATTTAAGAAAAAAAAAAAAAAAGGTAATGAAGAACGAGCGAGACGGGAATAAAGACACAGACCTACTAGAGAATGGACTTGAGGATATGGGGAGGCGGAAGGGTAAGCTGGGACAAATATACCAAACATAAAATAGATAGCTAGTGGGAAGCAGCCACATAGCACAGGGAGATCAGCTCCGTGCTTTGTGACCACCTAGAGGGGTGGGATAGGGAGGATGGGAGGGAGGGAGATGCAAGAGGGAAGAGATATGGGAACATATGTATGTGTATAACTGATTCACTTTGTTATAAAGCAGAAACTAACACACCATTGTAAAGCAATTATACTCCAATAAAGATGTTAAAAAAAAAAAAAAAAAAGACTTAGGTATGTTTAGCAACTAAAGGCAAGAAACAATCCGAAGGTAGAAACTGAAAATGCAGGCAAGAGAACATAAAGTTAACAAAATAAGATCCCTTCCTTGGATGTTATGATATATAGCATATGATTATCCCAGACATTTTTTTGTACCCACGTTTCAGAGCAGGTGCACATTAAACTCAAGACCAAATAGAACCAACACATCTTTTTTTACAAGAACTGCTGCCAAGCCAGGCCTTTTCTTATCTGTTTGTGTCCAAGTGGGCTAGTGTTCCTTCTCCTGTGCCCAGACACAGCACTGCTAAATTCCATCTCTGCCCTCCAAAGCTTTCACTCAATAAATATTTAATCAGTGCTCACTGTGGGCACAGCAGGAAGCTTAGCAAGCCGAATATTGCAGTGAACAAAACAGACACTGTTCCTGCCCACTAGAGCTTATACTCTAGCTGTTTACAGAACAATATATGCTCCCATCAAACAACCATATTGTTACAGGTCTCAAATATGGAAGTTCTTCAGTCAGTGGCCGTGGAAACTTGTGGCAACTTTCCATCTTCCAACTGAAGACAGAAATCATAGTCTCTTCTATAATTGTCTGAGAGAAGGTTTCCAGCGGATTTTCAGGTAATAAGACTAGAAAATAAGCATTCACTGAAATTATAGATACATTATGCCAACAAAATTCGGTATAACAAATGTTTAAAAGTTACATTTAACCAGGTTATTTTTTTAATGATCTGTGTAATAGAAATGACGGTTAAGACTAATTTTCTTTCAGATGGATTAGCTTTTAGACTGAATTGACTAAATCAAATAATTTTTTATAATTTTACTTAGCCTAAAATAAATGGTCTTTTTGCATCGAATTGGGAAGCTCATGAATAAGGATTATCAATAGATTTTATTTTGTAAGACAATCTATCTACTATACAGAGAAAATTATCTATCTGAACATCCACTCTTGGGTAGAGACTATCTGTATTCCATGAAACAGTTTCATAAAGCTTTCTGGACAAGGCGCAGACATCATTACCTCCTAGAGTATCAGTGAGAAAGATTTTAAGGACTTCTTCATAACAAACTACATCTGCAATACAGCTCTTTACCGTATTAGCGAGCCCCTTTTCGTATAACCATCCTGAAAAAACTACAAATCAGAGGTGCACATTAGCTCCATTGTTTCTTGGAGTATCTACCATGAACATTTATTATTTGCATATTTGTAGAGAATATTTCACTAAGTAATAAAAAAGAAAAAAAGCTGTATTTTTGTAAAGGAAAAATGGAGAATTCTTCTCCCGTTTTTCATCATTTCCACACTCTTAGTGACCTTTTACAGAGAGCTCTGTTCCAGCATTCTGAACTCCTGACCTGAATTTCTGAATTCTTTTCTTTCACGAAAACAACTGAGAATGGTCAGCTAGAACTCTACTTGGAGAGAGAATCCTTTTCGGTAGGTAAGTCTACGTGTTCGACTAAATGTTGTTTTGCGTGTCACAGCTGGAGACTTTTCTATTTTGGAAATCCTGTCATTCAAAGCAATTGTACAGATGTACAGAAGGAGTTGCAGGCTGTGTACGGCTATGACATTTACACAACTGCAAGCATTCTCTACACAGGAATCATATTTTCTTTAGTTTGAATTTTTGCTACTTGGAAACATGAGGGAGCAGCACTCAAAAGGATAGGTAGGGCTTCCCTGGTGGCGCAGTGGTTGAGAGTCTGCCTGCCGATGCAGGGGACACGGGTTCGTGCCCCGGTCCGGGAAGATCCCACATGCCGCGGACCGGCTGGGCCCGTAAGCCATGGCCGCTAAGCCTGCATGTCCGGAGCCTGTGCTCCGCAACAGGAGAGGCCACAACAGTGAGAGGCCCACATACCGCAAAAAAAAAAAAAAAAAAAAAAAAGGATAGGTAAAATAAAACAAAGAATAATTTTCTTCTAGCATTCACCTTAAAGGTTTCCTTATCTGACTTATAAGTTAATTAAACCCATGTAATCTACATTCCATTAGGTTTCCAGGCTAAAGTTAATTTTCCAAAGGACGTTAAAATTTGCCTAGAAAATTAACACTGAGTTCCAGGGTAGAAGATGTAACATTGGGAGTTTGGTACCTCTATTTCAGCAGAACTTCAAATATGATCACTCTCAAACTGAGGATACAAGGTGTATGATCACAAAATGTGCACGTCACATTGTCCTGCAAAAGCCAGTACTAACGAAGTCCCATATTAAAAGGGAAAGGAAAGTGTTTGAACTATTTTAGACAGCCATCAGATAAATACAATATTATTAGGTGTGCAACAACTTATCTGAGCCTCAGTCCCTTGCTTATAAAGTGTGGATAATAATAACACCAACTTCACAGAAAGTCTTTACAGCAGTGCTGCGGATTTCAGTGTGCTTCCCTCTTCTACCTTCTACAGGAGGAGTTACATCTTAGCCTTCATACCGTAGCCACTAAATCAGCATCACGTCCTTCCCTCATGGTAGCAGCATGGCTGCATCAGCTCCAGTTCTCCAATCCTCACAACACACTCTCCAGGGCAGAAGACAACATCTTGTCTGACAGCTTCCACACAAATACTGGGGTTACTTCTCTCTTGGTCTGATTTAGGTCAGATGTACACCCCTAAACGAATCACTGAGATCAGAGATGGCTCTACTGAGTCAGAAGAAGCTTCAAGTCTTCCCATAACACAAGGCTTACAATGGGGGCAGATGAATCCTTCAAAGGAAAATCAGGGTACCGGGTGGAGAGATGGGGAAATAGATGCTGGGAAGGAAGGTAAAAACGTCCGAAACTAGGCCCATCAGGTGACAAACTCTAAGCACAGATCGTCTTCCTTCCTGTCCTTTCTCCTCAGTCCCACAATATCCAGCACTGCAGGAAATCCAAAAGTTGATTATTAATACATGTGTTGGGATTTATTGATTGATCAATAATAATTCCAACCTGACATACATGTTTGGATCAAATGGTTTAATGCATCTATCTAAGGCCTGGTTAAATGCTCGGAGGAATAAAGTAATCGAAGGGTATGTGTCCGTCCATCCATTTTTTTCCACCTCTACAAACATAGGGAGGATGCTCAAAACACAACTGCATATCTAGAATATAATTTTAAAAAGCATATACTACCATACCTATGTTCTAATTTGCATATCTGAGAATTATGACCTCATTATGCTGCCTATGCCCTGATATCCTCTACCTATCACCTGAATGTATTATTAATGAATATATATGTCATTAGTAGACTGTACACTTATTTAGAAGAATAAATCACTTGTTGTTTTATTTGCTCCAGAATTCAGCAAAAGACATGATACATAGTAGGTCCCAAATATCTATTTGTTAAATAGCATTAATTATTATTCTATTCCTTGATTAATAAAGACAGAAAGCAAATAAGTACAATTTGACATTCCTTTAGTCATGGTAAATACAACTGAAGTGGTCAGATTCATCACTGGGAGAAATTCCTTATATTTCATAGGAGGTCCTAGTTTAAGCAGCCTAAACCTTTTCACCATAGTATTCAAGTGGGTCTGGATATGCCTAGGGAGCTTCATGTTAGATAAAACTTCTGGGAAAAAAAATCTTATGGATGAGATGTGAGGCTCAATAGACATTCAAGGGCAGTGAGCTAGTACTAAAGAGGTAAGAGTGCTTTAAGGTGAGGAAGACATCTGTCACTCTGATTGTTCTGTGGTCCAGTCTTCAGGTCCTCATACATAAATCCCAGGGTGGAGGTGCAGTGAGTGGGAGGCTGGTGGCTTCAATAAAAAAGCAAGTAACAAGGAAAAGTGCTGGCTTTGAATCTGACAGCTTTGGCACCAGCAAATATAGTAGCTTCGTGGGCACAGGTTGTTTTGATAAGAACACTGAACCAGGTCTGAGGACTCTGGGAGAATATATTAGGCACCAATAGTAGGAAAGGTCGAAAAAGTCAGACAGCAGGTGATAGATGAGAGGACCACAGTGAAGCATATAATGTAGAGCTTCCCCAGGAACTCCTAAACTATCTGGAGAGAAACTAAAGGGCCTGAATGTCTCACAGATCTGTTTGGACAGAACTCAAAGAACACAATACTACTGTGCTTCTTGCAGCCTTTTGTGAAAGCCACTCAGGTAGAGCCTAAGGAAACATAAACTGTGTCTCAAAATTAGAAACTGACTTGTGAAAAGTTATTTGCCAGATAACCACATTCATATGACAACACGTTTTCATTTTTGTTTCTTCACAATCTATCTGTCATCATTAGGATTGCCAGGTGTTGAACATTGATTCACGTCATATTTTTGTTCCTATCTAGCAAAATGAAAAAATTAAAAAGCAGTAATATAAAGTCCATTTATGTCACTTACACAATTTCTTTTAGGTAATAGGATGCACTGCCACCGGACCTTCTTATTCCTGAAGACTTGACAACTAGTGTATTGTTGAGTGTATGTGTGTGTATTTAAAAAATTTTTCTGTATAATATGAAGTTGATTTTTTGAAATCTTTCTGCCTGGGAGAGACTGTCCCTCTTTTTTTTTTTTTTTGCGGTACGCGGGCTTCTCACTGTTGTGGCCTCTCCCGTTGCGGAGCACAGGCTCTGGACGCACAGGCTCAGCGGCTATGGCTCACAGGCCCAGCCGCTCCGCGGCATGTGGGATCCTCCCAGACCGGGGAACTAACCCATGTCCCCTGCAACGGCAGGTGGACTCTCAACCACTGCACCACCTGGGAAGCCCTGCTCCTCCTTTGGTGGATATTTCTTAGAGACAGCAAAGGGCCCAGCCAAGAGCAGATCTTTGATATGCAAACACATCTCCTCTATGGGGCCTGTTCTCTCCAGGAGGCAGTATTCCTTTGTCTTAATCACCCCAGGGCCAGTACCAACAACCAGAGGACAGCTGTATAGCCCAAAGCCCACCAAAATTATTCAAACTAGCCAGTCCTAAACTGTGTACCCTGCCCTGACTTGCCTTTCCTAGGGAAAACCCAAACAAGGCCATTGGACTAAGCACTCCCCTGCTCCCGTCTTCTGACTCCTGACCACCCTGGTGTTCTTCCACATGGCCTTGAACTATGTGTTCTTCCTCCCATATCTAAGACCTGTGAGTATAACACACTTAGATTTTTCCTGAGCCTCTCCTCAGTCTCCTCTTGTAGCCACACCTGACTGACCAACTCAATAAAAGAGTACACAAAAACTAATAATAAAGATAAAACTTCTATATCTAAAATGGACGGTTATTTGCTTCTAGTGGTTCTAATAATAGAAACAGAAAATCCTATTTATGGCAGATTCTTTGTTCTGGAAGGAGCCATTTTGTTTTCCTCTCTTGGGCATGCAGATGTAAGTCAGGAACTTATTAGTTTCTAAAGGTTAACTCCTGACTTTGGAAAGTTAAGTCAAGTGCAAACAGTTTAACTGGAATGGAAGTAATGTCCTGTCTTACATTAGCAGGCAGGGGAAAGGGCTGTTTTGAAAGATTTTGTAAGGGAGTTGGCGGTCATTGTGAGGAGTTTGCAGTTATCACCCAGACAATAGGAAAGGGTTTAGTCAGCTCTGGGTTACAAAGGAGGTAGAAGCAGTGGCTCTGAGTTGAGGAGTGGATTTCAGTAAAATAGTGACAGACAAAATAATAGAGGGAGGGGCTTCCCTGGTGGCTCAGTGGTTGAGAGTCCGCCTGCCGATGCAGGGGACATGGGTTCGTGCCCCGGTCCAGGAAGATCCCACATGCCGCCGAGAGGCTGGTCCCATGAGCCATGGCCGCTGAGCCTGCATGTCTGGAGCCTGTGCTCCGCAACGATAGAGGCCACAGCAGTGAGAGGCCTGCGTACTGCAAAAAAAATAAAAAAATAAAAATAATAATAGAGGGAGATTATGGGTCTTAGGAATGGTTATGTCCTATATAAATAACTCACAGACAAAAAAAGAGGACAAGTAAACATGAAATAGATGTCGACTGAAATTTTTCATATTCTTTAACTTGCAAAACAATAGTTCTAAAGTCAATGCATATACACAATAAAAGCTACGGTGTCAGTCAAAATTTTAGCCACAAAAATAATGCATAACAAACCACTCCCAAGCTCTGTTAACATCCCATTGATCCAAGCATATAACTTGGCTAAACCCAAATCAGGAAATGGATTTCTAACTCTAGTTGGAAGAACTACAAAGACACAAGACAAAGGGCAAGGGCTTGGACATAGGGCACAGTGAAGAATTAGGGGCCATACTTTAACCTACCACAAAAACAGTTAAGCAAATAAAAATTACCAAATAAAATACATACAAATGCATTATTAAAACAAATTTAAATGTCTCCATAGACTGAATGTTTGTGTTCCCCCAAATTCATATGTTGAAACCTAATCCCCAATGTCATGGTATTTGAAGGTGATTAGGTGATGAGGGTCATGAATGGGATTAGTGCCCTTATGAAAGAGACCCTAGCCCCTTCCACCATGTGAGGAAACAGCAAAAGACAGCTGTCTATGAACCAGGAAGTAGGTCCTCACCAGACACCAAATCTGCTGGGGCCTCGATCTTGGACTTCCTAGCCTACAGAACTATGAGAAATAAATTTCTTTTGTTTCCCATTCACACAATCTATGGTATTTTGTCATAGCAGCCTGAATGAACTAAGACGTATGTTTCCCCTCCAGCTGTTGGTCCAATATTTATAGAGAACATCTATAGCCTTGGGCATTGTGTGTACAGATGTGATGTCAACATTAGCACACACGAAAAAGTAATAATTGTCTTATGTCTATTGGGAAGTATGAAAGTTCTTGTGAGCTTTATATTGCTAAAGCAGATGGGAGTTTCCAAGTGTTCTATTACTCAAACTGAGAGTTCACAAGTACTCCATTAACTAGTTGATCACACTAGTCAATAATCATACCAGTTGAAACAGTGGTGAAGAATAAACACCAGAATATATTCATACCATTGTGAGACATAATTGAGAGTACATAATAATGTGAAACATTTCCAGCAAGACAATCTAGAATTACTAATAACTTCTTTGTAAGAAGTAAAAGGCTTTTATTTACACCACCAACAATATTGACAGCTCAGCATGAATATTCTGTATAGCTTGGCCATCAAGGCATTTCAGTGATCTAATTCCCCTGAATACATGATCTTGCCCCAAAGTTAGTCATATAACAAAAGAAGCAGACACCTTCTGTGTCTATTCAAAAGTTAAGTATGGCACTAACTCTAAGTAGTTAAAGCTTATAGACCACTCCACGGAAGAATGGCAGACTAAATTGGTCAACCCACAAAGAAGAGACTTTGAAAAGAGGTCAAGTGACTGTAGAAGACTTTAAGGAAGAATTTAAGAACTGTAGAATCTAGAAATGAAGTTCCTTCAAATGTGCAGCTGTAACAAATTGCAACAGCTGTTGATATGGAAGAGGGATGCTACAGGGCAATTCAAGAATTCCTCTGAAGAGGAAACCTGGAGCCTACTATTATCCACTGATACCTTCTCACTGTAAAAACTTAAAAATAAGCAAAAGCTTGTTACAGTACTAAAATGTGTCACATTACTGTTTAAATTCATCAGAGACAGATGGCTAATTTGACTGAACCAACATTTGTTTACAGTGGAACAGATCCATTGATCCTGTGCCAAAGAAGTGTGGTTTAAACTTTCCCCTATTTCAGCTACCATATTAATTCCAGGGTTCACTGAGTCTCAAAAGAACAGGATTAAGATTTCAACATACTCCTGAAGGATAAAACAATTCGATGAGTTCATACCAATAAATATTTCGGAACCAAACAAGAAAACATAATGAATAATAAACATGTACAGCACAGGTGGGCAGTTTTATATCCTAATGTATTATTTATCTGATAGGAAAAAAATATTGTTAAATGAAAAGCACTGTTACCAGCACTGATGTTTAAGACCATACAGATTCAGATAAATAGATCCTCTGTGTTTTTCTATTTGCAATTTAAATTACAATGTTAAAAGAGGCAGTACTTAAACAAAGGTATGCTGTTTTGAATCTGCGCTAACACATTTTAACCATATGTAAATATATGCCCTGGATATACATGGCTTATTGATGAAATAAAATTATTGGGTGCTTTTCCTGCCCTAATGTTTTATTAAAGTTTGACTGTTTGTGATTAGCATGGTATTTCCAATTTGTAAATTAATTATTCTCCTCTAATTAGCAGAATCTGGCCAGCAAATTATTCCATGAGTGTTGAGTAGCATCTAAGAAGTTGACTTCATTATTCGACTACCAGGTGATTCAGTAAATTATTGTTCAAGAACAGTAGGTGGTAGGTCAAACTGTCTAAGTCTTGTAATGAGACTAAGTGGTCTCAGAAATTAACTTATGGAGATTTAGTGTTATACATAAAGATAACAATGCAATATCTATAGACTGGAGTCCTTAACTGAAAGGTTGCTCACACTGAAAACATCTCTACCTCTCCATGACTGATATACTTGACCCTTCTATTACTTCTCTATCACCCCCATCACAAGTCTTATCACATCATGATGTGACTCTGCGTGTGTAAGTGTGTGTTTCTTCCCCACCCCTCCCCACCCATGTTCTCTCCCTCGCTCCCTCCCTGTCTCCGCCGACCCCTCCCTCCACATAGGACTCTAAGTTACTCGAAAGGTAGAAATTCCCTGTCTACACTATGTGGTTATCCTAGGAATTACCCAGAAGTTATCTGGTGCCAGCACTTAACTGTTGCTCAACAAATATATATAGTGAATAAAATCACTGTAAGGGGCTTCCCTGGTGGCACAGCAGTTGAGAGTCCGCCTGCCGATGCAGGGGACACAGGTTTGTGCTCCAGTCCGGGAGGAGCCCACATGCAGAGGAGTGGCTGGGCCCGTGAGCCATGGCCGCTGAGCCTGCACGTCTGGAGCCTGTGCTCCGCAAGGGGAGAGGCCACAACAGTGAGAGGCCTGTGTACCGCAAAAAAAAAAAAAAAAAGAACAAAATCACTGTAAGTTTCAGAGCAAGTGACACAGTTGCTTTGCATGTAAAAATTGCTCAATAAATATGCATGGCCCTGAATTAAGCCATATCTTTCTATTCCTTATTAAGTTCACTTTGCTAGTCAAGAGTGCTTCGCACCTGTCAGTTACCTCTCTTACCCCACCTGTCTTGCTAGTCTCACTCTTGAGTTCTCTGATAACTGCAAGTCAAGTAATGCTTTGGTTGACTTTTTCAGCTTGATGCATCCCTGAGAATACTGAAAAAATAAACATGTGTCTGTAAGTCTCAGAATTAGTATTTTGCTCTACCACCTGTATCATTCAGGGTCCAATCAGGTCAGAAACCATACCATGATTTGAACAGGCAAAAGTTAATACCAAGAATTATGATATAGCGTAAATACAAATTAAATGATATTTAAATTATTAAATAACAAAGAGTTATTAAGTATAAGTTCAATATAAAGATGCAATGAGAGCTCAAGAGAAAACTCTAGAGCTGAGAGAGAGTACCTGAGGAAGGTACAGCTTGGACAGGTGAGGAGATCTCTCCAAGTCTGGAATTAGGTCTAATTGGAGAAGTTTGCTGAGTTGTCCAGGCCAGAGCTGGTCTACAGTTGCTAGGCAAGCAGGAAATATCTTTTGGGGTGCAGGCTGGTCAAGGCTGGCAGTTGGGCATACTGAAGGAGTCAGGGTATTAGAGCCTGTTCACCAGCAGAGCAGCAAGAGAACTACTATATACGGTATCCCACAGGGAGAGCTACAGCAAGCTGGTGCATCAAACTGCATGCTCTGGGTGTAGGGTTGAAGCAGGGTACCACTGTATGTTCCTACACCAGCATTCTTGCACTAAAAGCAAGAAGCAAAACAGATTCACATGAGAACCAGTAAGGGAAACATTCTTCCTTCTGCTATGTTGCTTTAGCACCCTCTACTGACAAAGCTTAATTTTGCATTTACTGCAAAGGAAAAATGCTTAAAGGATCTAACTCCACTATAGCTGAGCAGGTAATGAAGGGTGGATTTGAAGCTGAGAGGCAATGAATGAATAACTGGAACATTACTCAGCAATCAAAAGAGGCTC
Organism: Phocoena phocoena; assembly: GCF_963924675.1. Lineage (NCBI taxonomy): Eukaryota > Metazoa > Chordata > Mammalia > Artiodactyla > Phocoenidae > Phocoena > Phocoena phocoena. The sequence continues at coordinate 52,174,338 of NC_089220.1, read as the reverse complement.
AGGATTAGCATCTAACCATTCTGATTCTCTTATCTATTGTTCCAACCTGCATCCTTTCTTCCAAGCAATCTATTGCAATGGAGTATCTAGGTAAAGAGCACAGGTTACCATTACTTTTATTTCAGAGAATTGGGGAATATTTGTAGCTCAGAGCAAGTTTGGCATAAACGCAACTCCTTTAGGACCTAATATTTATGGACATACAGTTCATATTCAGATGAAAGTTGGACTGCTAACAATTTATAAGGCATTTCAGATCCAAACCCTTGTTACCGCTCTTATTGGTTCACTCAGTGCAACCCCCCCCCCGCCCCGCCCCCCCACTGGCCTCTTGAATGTTCCTTTAACACTAGCAAATTCATTCAGGCATCTGTCCTTGATTTTTTTCTCTGCCTGGAACACTCTTCCCTCAGAGTCACAGGGATTGTTTTCTTTAGGTTCTTACACAAATGTCACCTTCTCAATAAGACTTTCCCTAACTACCCTGTCTAAAATAGTAACCCAGTGATACTTCCTGTCCCCTTTCCAGCTTTATTTTCTCCTTAGCACTTATCACCAACACACTATATATTTTAGCTGATTATACTAGCTATTGCTGCCATCTACGTTAGAATAGAATCTCCATGGAGGAACTTTTGTGGTTTCTTCACTGCCCTATATTTTAGGTCCTAGATCAGCACCCGACGCATGCCTGGTAATTAATAAATACATGTGGAATGACTTTTATTCTATAACGTAAGATCAGATCATTACTCACTCTTTCAAAATTTAAAAATTCAAATGCCTACATATGCCAAGCAAGGAATGTTAAGTGTCTGAAGCAGGCTGCGGTGAGTCCCTGGATGAAGGGAAGAATGCATGTCCTGTCTGAAGGGAGTTAGCTGTTCATCATCTCTACTGAAAATTGTGGCCACACAGGAATAAGACTAAGCCTTGCCAATTTAAGACTTTTCAAAAGTGGCAGGAAATAAAGACTTTTGGGTATAATCTCCTAGTTTGTAAATGTAGGTAATGATTCAATTTAAGAACAAAAAGAAACCAAAAATAAAACCAAAACACTTTTGCTAAACAAACAGAATATGTCTGGAGGCAGAAGGCAGCCACAGCAGCCAGGAATCACATGATTTTCCCTCACTGCTATACTATGGAAATTCCATGTTTAATTTCTAAATTCATGTTTCTGGTACTTATGCTCAGCCCTAATGTTTCAGTCATCTCTCTTATCAAGTAAACTTTGCCCCCATAAAGACATCTCTTCCCTCTGTCCTCTTTATGTCCTTTATTCTTTCAGTCTTTTCTGCCTACACTTAGTAAATTTTCAGAAGGACCATCTGTTTTGGAATTTAAAAAAAAAAGAATTGAATTTATAGCTCTAGCTCTTGATATTTATGAGAACTTGGATCAATTTCTACAACTCCAACCCCTAATTTTCTCATAGTATTTGAGTTTCCTTTGAAAACACACCACTTTTTCTGAAATTTTTCTATCACTTTCCAATACCCTGGGCTGTCCCCCAGGCCTCTGGCTGCGCTTCAGCCTGAATCCATCTCTGCTTAACAGGGAGATTCACACAAGGCTTGTCTTCTAAAAGAAGCCAAATTCTGGCACTATATCCTCCTTTCAACATAGAATATTTTTATTTACTGAGCTATTCTCTCAATGTGTTATTATCTACTTTCCTTGGTCAAGCGAGAGAGAGAGAGAGAGAGAGAGAGAGAGAGAGAGAGAGAGAGAGAGAGAGAGAGAGAGGAGGGGAGGAGAAGGAGGAAAAGAAAGAGGAAGACTAAGAAAGGAATAATTATTTTGTTACCAAGCATCTCTTGGAGGCAAAAGAATGGATTCCATAGTCTTAAAGCACTACTTGTGTGTTCCATGGTTCTGTGACTACATGGTCATAGTAAATAATTGAGAGGACAGCGTATTTTATAGACAAAATATTTATTTCCAACAAAGTACTTATTTCCCCCTGATAGTTCATGAAAAGGATAATCTCTTTTTATGATGCCCTTAACAGACATTTAAAAACTCATGTTTATTTCTGAAAAGATGTGTGGGTAGCAAACTCTCCATCGGTTTTGTAAAAACCTCTAGGAAGCACATTTGATTAGTCTTCTAGCACACAAGGGAAGTCAGAGATTGACTACAACTAGCCTAGCTGATGTTCTTTCAACTTTCCTTTAACCTTGGCAATATTTCATGTTCTTACCGGTAAATTCAGAGTCAACACTTACTTTAGCCTTTAGACTACAGTATAGTTTAAAGAGGGATAGCATTTAAAAATGATTCCTAGGTCAAGGACATAATACCATCATTTAGGTAAAACAGTAAATTTGTATTGGTAAAAAAATTTAAGAAAAACTATCTATCCACAAGTCAACTGTAATAAAAACAAATCAATTAGATTAAAAATTTTTGACACTAAATTTCTAAAATGTTGTAAAAATTCTAATTTATTTCTCTTATATTTTGTATTATCAACTAATTTCTAAATATCGATAACTGGTTAATGCAAAGATGTGGTAGACTTTGTGTTGAATTAGAAAATAGATCTATGAATGTGTTTCATTTCTCAGGTTATAAAATGTAATGCATACACACTTTTAACAAGAATAGAGAGTAGAAAAACATAAGACGTAGAAAATAATATAATTAATAATTTCAATTATGAAAGTGTAACAAATCACCTCAGGCACAAATCTCACGGTGTCGTGGGTAATTATTATTAACCCTTAATGCCTAAAGACAGTCAAGCAGAGAGTAAGCACGAACCCTGAAACAAGGGGAAGTTGGTTAAATTGTTAATACTCTAATTTAAAGGAGTTAAGGACATAGGCATGGTCCAAAACAGTGAATGGAATATAACTTCTGAGCAGGTGACATTATCAGTTTTCCAGCTTTTCCCCATGGTTAATAAGTTAATGACCCTTATTCTTGCCACTTCAAATGAATTTACCCATATGATTCAAAAATATCTTGAGTTTTCTCATGCACACTCCCAGAGTTACTGTCATAAATCATCTAATCTAGCCATCAGACTCCAAAAAACTCTATAACTCATCAAGGGAGATGTGTTTGAAAGATGCTGTGTAAGATATCAAGCACTAAAATATAATTCAGCAAAGTGAATACAGCCCAGCACTAGTCCAGTGAGATTTTCTAAGGAAAAAAAGGGGGAGGGTAGCCTATGAACCCTCTCTGCATGTATCTCAAAGTACATTAACATATAAAGGCTCTGAGGACACTTGTGGTAAACAAACCTGATTAATTTCCTTTAACCCAGTATCTTTTCATTATATTTACCAGTGAAACATTTGGCCAAACTTCTCTACTACTCCACACTAATATCTTGAAGGTTTGCGATTAGTTCATATAAAGTTCTAATAGCAAACATATTCAAAAGAACTAAAGATAATGTCCAGATATTTGAAATATAAAGATTAGAAAGTATGTCATAGACTAAATGCTAGGGTTAATATCACCAGTGAGAAAATAACAGTTATCAAAAATTTAATTGTGTTCAGGATTAAACAGTTATAAGACTAAGTGTTTAAACACTTTTGATTTTTACAAAACCATTAGCAGGTTAGAGAGGCCTTTAACTTGCTTTCCAGATATAAAATGTACAATTTGTGTATTTCAAACTTGTAGTCATGGACTAACAACTGTGATAAAATACGTGCTTCCTAACCTGCACATGGTTTTTAATTGCCCAAAAGAACAATGTGAAACAATTACATTGATTCTAATTAGCAAAGCTAATCAGACCAGTTCTCACAGCCAATCTGACTGGAGAATACAAAGATTATCTAAGGGGATCAAATCTGTAGAGAGAAATAAAGATACCATGAGAGTCACAACACAGGACCAGTATGAAAGAACTGGTCTTATAACTACTTTGTGTTACCAGAGATATGCAGGTTAAGGCTGGATTTATTTTTAAAGGTAAACCAACCTTTTCTAAATTTGATCTAATTCACCAAAAGAACAGTACTAAGAAAAGTGGGTATAAAATAATGATCTATATGATCTGTACCAACTAAAATTGGTTTTTTTTCAGAAAAGAATCATTTTTACTATTCATCTATGCAACACCAAGTTCAGTATTGAAATGAAAACTCCTAGCCTCATATTGGTATTGTAAAAATCTGTCAAATTCTGTGACAAACGAGTTTCATATCAATGAATTAATTCTGTCACTGTTGGCTGTGTTTAATAATATTTGTGCAAATAAAAGGACAAAATAGAAAATCTGATGCCACTAAAAGCTGATGGCTAAGCCCGAAATGTATTTAAGTGTCCATATTTAATGGCTGGAAAGCAGTTTAAACTGCGTACCATAAAACCCATCAACACACACTTTCATTTAAAAAAGAAATCTCCATTTTGTGGTCAGATAGACTCAATATTTGGTTTCAAAAGATCTCATGCTTTTATAGATTAGAAAAGATTAGAACAGGGGCAGGGATCATGTGCTAGATACACTTTATTTTTCAAAAAGGAGTATGTTCATGATTTGATATACATTGTAAACAAGAATGAAAACCATAGATTAAAGGTCTATCCATACACACCAAAAGCCAAGGAAAACTACGCGGGGTGCTACTTATGATGTATTATTTACACAGGTGAATTTCTGCCAACAAAGCTTTCTACCTTTAAATACATTTCAAATCTGCAGTGTCAATCAATGACATTTAACAACTCTGTCACGGTCACAGTCAAAGGGAAAAAGACAACCTGCTCGGATTCTTACACTGATTATTTAATAATGATAACATGAAAACCCAGCAGCAGTCTCAAATACAGCAGTGTGCTACAAACAGAAATAAAGAAGATAGTGGGAAGGATTCGCAAGCTATGTCCATCAAGCACATTGTGAACAACTTAAGAATCATGTGTTTACTGAGATGTTTGAGAATAAGGTAGCCCAGTTTATGAACCAGCTGTGTTCACCGAAGTATGTGATCTGTGCTAGGTACTTTGAAGGAATATTCAGATATTTAAAACTCAATCCTTGCCTTTAAATAACTGGTATGATGGTGAAATGGAGAGCATTCTGGATTTAAAAGAATAACAAAGCTATTACTCCAAATGGTATATTTGTACCATGAAATAAATGCAAACAGAATTTTATGATTATTCACAAGAGGGGAGGTTACAGATAGTGGGGGGAAATATTTTACATAGGAGGTTCCTTTTAATATGAACTTGGAAAACATGGTTCAGGCAAAATGATAGAGCTTTAACAGGGACGACAATCTGGCAAAGACAAGAAATGCAAACTAACAAGGCACAGTCTGAGAGCAGCATGTAACTGGGTATGATGGGAAGAGTCCTGGCAGAAAGCACTCGAGGTCAGCTGGTCACAAGCAGGAAGCATAGAACATGCAATTATTAATCAATTAATAACGTGGACCAATTTTATGTAATATTTGCTTCTGAATATATGTTTCTAAGAGTAATAGGAATATATCTGCACTCATTTATGTGAGGTTGTGTCTTTGTGTGTGTAGGTTTATATATAAACCTACACACATCTCAGTTGACTCACAGAATCTACTTAAGTCATAATATTATTGGAGCAGGCGGCAATGTCCATTGACTATGAAGAGAACCGTCGCCTTTCTATGGGAAGACAAATTCAAAGCCCTTAGTTGGGATGTCAAGCATTTATTCCACACATGTGAAGAACTTTTCCTCTGTCTCCATTAGAAATGGAAACTCATAAAAGCCACAAAGGGAAGCCCCTTTGGTTTTGACAAGGGGTCTGGATATCCCAGAAGAGTAGCGGGGGAGGAGATCTCCAGAACTGGGGCTGTGTGTCTGGGGCTTCAGATTACTTTAAAACCTCAAAAGTGTTTCTTGGTTCCTCCAGTTCCTGAGTTAGCCTCTTTCTTTTCTTCAGTGAACCTCCATAAAGCCAAGGCCTTTAACGTTGTTCACTTTGAGACCTAGTGCCTAGAACAGTATCTGGTTCATTTTTGGCTCACAGTAAACTGAATGAATTAATGTTAAATTCTCACTTTTATTTCAAAAAAGATTACCCTCTGTAACTCACAAAGGAACTGCACCACTTATTTCCACAAATTCTCTTCAAGGTATATTTTCCTGAAGCATATACTTAGGCCCTAGAGTTTTTAATGAAGGTGTCACACACAAATTACTTAAAGGGATTCTAGAAGAAAACAGCTCCATTTTAGTCCTAACTTATTTTTTCTTTATAAGATAGTGAAAGCTAAATAATAGATAAATTTTGTAGTGGGCTTTTGTACATTAGAGAATGAATTAAGACTCAGCTACATCTTAGAGAAAAACGGGGTTCAGTATATTTTAGGCATTTCAGTATAGAAGACGGGCAGGACTGCAATAAAAGACAGTAGTTAACATGGACAGAACTGCAGTCAGCAACTGCCGCATTAATTACAGGTTGTGAAACCTCTGAACACTGGCCCTTTGCCTTTTCATTCTTGTACCTACACTTTGTATCACTTTGTTGATGCCCCAAATAAGCAAAGACTGAATGAGGAGACTCTAGGAATTTGCTCTCCTCTACTATCTCATCTTTCCTCTTTTCTTTTCCCAGGTGCTCTCCAGGCCAAATCCTCCAGGATTTGGCCTGGAGAGAATACAAAGAGGGGAGAGTAGGAGTTGGGAATCAGCGATGCCAAGGAAGTGGGATGGTAGGAGATGAACTAGCTGTAGCTGATACAGAAATAGTATTTTCACAACTACCTGACATTCCCAGGTTTATCCACGTAAAAGCATAAAAGCTGGTTATTGCTTTATGAAATTCTTTCAAAGTTCAAAATAGGTTAAATACAGAGGTTCTACGGAGGTTAAATACAGAGGTTAAATTGAAGAAGTCTTCGATTTAAAATCTGGCCCTGTGCTTCCTCCTGGTATGCCCGTGAGCAAGTTAGTTAAATTCTGTAAGTATCAGTTAAGTATTTGTAAATGGATATAAATTATATCCCTTACTTTACCTATGGTTATTATTAAATATGATAAATCCAAAATATTTAGCACTGAAGAGAGAAGGCAATAACCACCGAGTATCACATGCTGTTGCTATTACTGCCCATTAATACAAATATACAATCACACTGCGGTTTAAAATGAGAAAACACATTAACTTAGTGCTTTTTAAATGAAGATTTACATCTGAGAATTAAGTTACCTTACATGTTATAATATCTTGCATATGGCATATTTTAAATAAAAGCATGTTTAAATATTCATTTAAGAATGATGATAAGGGGCTTCCCTGGTGGCGCAGTGGTTGAGAATCTGCCTGCTAATGCAAGGGACATGGGTTCGAGCCCTGGTCTGGGAGGATCCCACGTGCCGCAGAGCAACTAGGCCCGTGAGCCACAACTACTGAGCCTGCGCGTCTGGAGCCTGTGCTCCGCAACAAGAGAGGCCGCCACAGTGAGAGGCCCGCGCACCGCGATGAAGAGTGGCCCCTGCTTGCCACAACTAGAGAAAGCCCTTGCACAGAAATGAAGACCCAACACAGCCAAAAATAAATAAATTAATTAATAAACTCCCACCCCCAGCATCTTCTTAAAAAAAAAAAAAAAGTGATGGTAAGAAAACTAGTCAAATAATCAGATGGACCAGTAATCTTTGTTCAAGTTTGGTTATAAACCACATCTTTAGTTTCAAGTTCAGAAATTTTTATTTGTCATAGAGCAAATGTGACCAGAGCAAAAGCACTGGGATTAAAAACAAACAAGCAAACAAAACAAAACCTCAATTCAATTTATTTGTGGTACATATGTGGATGGTATCAATAGCTCTAAAGATCTAAAAGAATGGTTATTCTTTGTAGAAAATTGTTTCATCACCATTCTGAACACATAAATAAAAACTGTTAATAGTAGTATATATTTTCTAAAGCTAAATTTCATATTCATAATCTTAGTAGCAATACAAAAAGAATTTATACCTTACTGTTAAGCATAATTGCCAAATAAATTTATTTAAATTAAGTACACACACACATTCATAGTCCTTTAAATGGGATGATAACATATTGCAAACAATGTAACCTCATTTCCATGAATAATGTCTTCAGTCTCAAAGAAGCAAGGTGATTTTTAAACAATTTTTTAAAAAATTAATTAATTAATTTATTATTTATTTTCGGCTGAATTGGATCTTTGTTGCTACAGGCAGGCTTTCGCTAGTTGTGGCGAGCAGGGACTCTTCGCTGCAGTGCGTGGGCTTCTCATTGAGGTGGCTTCTCTGTGTGGAGCACGGGCCCCAGGCACGCGGGCTTCAGTAGTTGAAGCACACAGGCTCAGTAGTTGTGGCTCATGGGCTCTAGAGTGCAGGCTCAGTAGTTGTGGTGCATGGGCTTAGTTTCTCTGGAGCATGTGGGATCCTCCTGGGTGAGGGATCGAATCTGTGTCCCCTGCATTGGCTAACCACCTAACCACCGTGCCACCAGGGAAGTCCCTAAACAAGTTTTAAACAAGATTATTTTATACTTTAAAATTGTGTCAAACGTAATTCTTTGCAGAAGCTAAATGTAAAGATACTGCTATAATCAGTGGTGTCCTTTAAAAATCTACTATTGCTACAGCCATGGTAATAATGAGATTAATTTTCATGTGCAGAATGAGAGATCAGTCTTGCTACATTTGAGTCCAACTTTCCATAATATTTCTTAAAAAAATGTCTGAACTTGCTCATCTATCTGAGTAATGTAAGCATTAACTATGTGTCTGTTATACCACACAGGGAAAAAATGGAAGCATGTGAATAACCTCCAACAATTTTAATGCCATAAAATCTAGATATACTTTTCCTAAAAGAATACATTTTTAACTTATTTTTAATGCATTTACTTTGGGGATGTTGGTAAAGTTGAGAGGAAAGAGGAATGAGAGATGTTTTGTCTAAATGAAAGAAAAGAAAAAATTGCAGTGTACTATAATGATTATGAATGAAGGCCTGCTTGTCTGGATTCAAGTCTCAGTTCAGCCACTTACTAGCTGCACACCTCTGCATGCTCCTTTACCTCTCTGGTCCTTCCCATCTCATTTTATAATAGAGTGGCTGTAATGACTTTCTGAGTTCACAAGGAAAGAAAAACGCTTAGAATATTTTCTAGCATGCATACATTAACTCTCATCACCCATTTTTGGGTGATGTTTTTATTTTAACTTATGATGATGTTCTTATTTTAAACTTATCACTCTAGATTTGGGGAACCATTTTTGATAATTATTCATTACCACTGGACACAGGCAAACAAAAACTACACCACACCTGGAAATCTCTACATGCAAACAAAAGATACTAGTTGAGATGTACTATTTATAAGTTTGCCATGACAATCTAAAATTAATTAATACACCCATAATGCTGAATATTTGTCAGTTTTTAAAGTAGATGCTAATCATTCCTTTAAACATAAAATTTGATTTACATATTGATATATTTTTCCACATCTTCTCCAACCTAAGGAGGTAGGCATTGCACTATCTGAAGCCTTTCGTTTACGACTTCTATATTGCCTTTTAAGACAGATTTTCCTTAAAGAGATTTTTTTTTTTTTTACCAACTTATTTGATTTTGAAACAACATTAGCTTTCCAGTTTTAACATATAAATAGATAGAAAGAAAGGCAGACATACAGTCAGGGCTTCTATTCAGCAGGATCTAACTATAGCATTGTATTTCCACATTGCATGAATATATTTTTAAACGAATGATCTTGATTCCTTAGGTATTCTTTGTAGCCTTATGATAGGTAAATGTAGGCTTTTATTAGTACTTTTGATACACTGAAAAGAAGGCTAAGAACCTTTCAATAATATTTTCTTGAATTTCTAGGAGCTTAAGGTTTCTAGATACTAGGGAACAAAACCTATAAAAGTCAAATTCTCTAATAAGATAAATATTCAAAACATTTTATGCTAGAACTGACAAAAAAATAACAGCCTCGGCTATGAGTTTTAGAGGCAACAATCAAATTGTTGAAGCAGATGCATCAAGTTCACATATTTTAAATATTGTGACAATTTTTTAACCATTCAACAAAGGCTGAAAAACTACTATGGGGCTGAACAAATGAGAAAACCATGAACACTTCAGCCAGGCACAGGCCAACTCTCATGATTAAGAGGGTCAAGGCTGAAAATATGCAGTTTTGATATTTTCTAATCACAGAATCAGCACAGACTAACTCAGATCTGGCTTGGGTTAGAATGTCATGCAAACTTTGGAGGAGAAAAAGCACTTATGTACATAAATTGGATAATTATATAGTTTTAATTTGATAATACCAGCAACCAATCAATTCGAAGCAATGTATCTGTATTTAAAGAAAGTTGTATTTTTTCACATGAAATAAAATGATCAAACTATGCTCCCTCACTTATATTTTTTCTCTCTCAGTTTCTTCCCTTCATTCCAGTTCTCACAGGACTTATCTATGATTCTTGTACTCCTTTAAAGTTTACTGCCCTCTCTCTCCTTCTGTTTACCTGAATTTTAAAACGTTATGGATTTTGTCAAATACTTTTATGTATTTATTGAAATGATCATGTAATTTTTTGTTGTTTACTAATATTGATTGATTTTCAGATGTTGAATCAACCTTAAACTCCTGCGATAAATCCCATTTGTCATGCTGTATAATCTTTCATAAATGCTTCTTGATTTGGTTTCCCAGAATTTTGTTGATTTTTTTCATCTATACTCATAAGAGATATTGGCCTTTAATTTTATTGTGATGTCTATCCAGTTTTGGTTTCAGGTAACACTGACCTCAGAAAATAAGTTGGAAAGTATTTCGTACTCTTTTTTTTTTTTTTTTTTTTTTGTGGTTGGGGGGATAGGGAAAGAATTTGTGAAGGAATATTATTAATTCTCATTTAGAAGTTTGGTAGATCACCAATGAAGCTATGTGTACCTAGGCTTTCCTTTGTTGGAATTTTAAAAATTCTTCCCAAAAGTAAAAATCTATTTACTTGTGTTTTATATATATATATATATATATTCAGGTTTTTCTATTTCTTCTAAAGTCAGTTTCAGTAGTTTGTATCTTTATAGGGATTTTTTCGATTTCATCTAGGTTATCTACTTCATTGGGCATCCAGTTTTATCATTTTGGTAGGCAGAATAACAGCCCTCCAAAGATGCCCACAAACCTGTGAACTTGTGAATATTTTACCTTGAATGACAAAGGGAAATTAAGGTAGCAGAAGAAATAAAAGTTGCTAACCAGCTGACCTTAAAATAGGGAGAGTATTCTGGATTATCCAGGAGGGCCCAATGTAATCACTAGGGTCCTTAAGCATGGAACAGGAAGGGAAAAGAAGAGGTCAGACTGATGTGAAATGAGAATACATCCATCACAGGAAGAGGAGAAGGAAGAGGGCCACAAAGAAATGTGGGCACCCTACAGAACCTAGAAAGAGCAAGGAAACCGGTACTCCCCTAAAGCCTCCAGAAAGGAATGCAGCCTGGCTGATACCTTGCTTTTAACCCAGTGAGAGTCATTTCAGACTTTGGAACTAAAGAACTATAAAATAATAAGTCTGTGTTGTTTTGGGCACTAAATTTGTGATAAAGACAGTAGCCAAAGATATATGATGCAATAGTATTTCCTGATAAACCTTTTAATTTCTACAAAGTCAATAGTGATGTCCCTTTTTTCATTCCTTGCTTTAGTAATTTGAGTCTCCTCTTGTTTTCCTTGGTCATTCTAGCTATAGGTGTGGCAATTTTGGATCTTTTAAAAGAAGCAGTTTTTAGCAGTTTTTAGTTTTGTTGATGTTCTCTAGTGTTTTTCCATTCCCTGTTTCATTTGTTTCCATTCTAACCTTTATTTTTTCCTTCCTTCTGATTGCTCTCCATTTAGTCTGCCCTTTTTGTTTTTCTGGTTTCTTAGGTAAAAGGTTATTGATTTAAGGATATCTTCTTTTTTAATATAGTTATTTACAGCTCTAAGTACTGCTTTAGCAACATCAAGTACATTTTGGTATGTGGTGTCTTCATTTCATTCATCTCAGTATTTTCCAATTTCCTTTGTGGTTTATTTTTTAATTTTTAATTTTGATTGAGATCTGTAATCAATTTACATTCAATGTAATTAACAATAAGATTGAGCTTATATCTATCATTATGCTTTTTGTTTTTATACACCTTATGTCATTTTCTTCCTCAATTCTTCCATTATTCTCTACTTTTGTGCTAACTAGATATTATCTAGTGCACAGTTTTAATTCCTTTGATGTTCTTTATATTTTTTGAATGATTTTCTCAGTAGTTGCCTTGGGGTATGTAATTAATATCTTAATTTAAAACCATCTAGTTAGGACTAATACCAACTTAATTTCAAAGTATGAAAAAATTTTGCTCCAATATAGCTGTTTGCCCCTCCCCTACTTTGTGCTAAAACTGTCATACAAGTTACAACTTCATATATTATAAACCCATCAACAAAGTTTTAAAACTATTGCTTTACACATTTGTCTTTTAAGTCAAATAGAATAGTTACAAACAAAAACATGTTCTTCCTGTCTTTTTTATGCATGTATGCAGTTATTGTTTTCCTGTGCTCTTTATTTCTACATGTGGATTTGGGTTAGGACTTTGTACTTTATTTTGCAGAGCATGTCTATTGTTGACAAATTCTCTCAATTTGTTTTTCTGGGGATATATTAATTTCTCCTTAATTTTAAAGGATAGTTTGGCTGGATATAGAATTCTTGGTTGACAATTTTTTTCTTTCAGTACTTTGAATTTTTTAAACCTGTATATGCGCCATACTTTTTGTTGTTGATACTACAATTTAATAAATCAGATCCCCATCCTGACAGTTTTTTGTTGCTGCTGTTTAATGAATCTTCTAGACTACTTCTAGAAAGTCTGTACTCTTTGTCATGTGTAGTCATTGAAGTTTCTGCTTAGTTTAGTGAGCAGCCAATGATTGGACAGAGATTTGCTTAAATGCATTGAACCAGTAAGTTTATAAACATTTGAAGAGGAGCTCTGTGTGTGTGTGTATGTTTGGAGACATGGCTGTAAAACCCCAGCATTTTTTTTTTATACATCTTTATTGGAGTATAATTGCTTCACAATGCTGTGTTAGTTTCTGTTGTACAACAAAGTGAATTAGTCATATGCACTCTGTCTGAGCCTTCACTTCCTGTTTGTGCAAAGCTTTCAGCCAGAGGTAAGAAAATAAAACCTTCTGAATTACTTCCTGGGCATGCACACAGCTGTGCTTATGGCTGTGGGCTTCTGGATCTCCAGGAATATGGCAGAGAGTTTCACATCCCCCATGGACTTCTTATTTCTCAGGTTTTCTTTTTAAGATTTGGTCAGCCTCTTGCTTTTCCCAACTGGTATCACCATTTCAATTGTTAACAACTGCAGCTGAATTTTTTCAACCAAGTCCTTGGTCCTCACTAAATGACCTCTTGACTCAGGTCAAATTAAGATAGGCCCTACTAATAGGCTTTTCCAGAGATCTGCCAGACAGGTCAAATAGTGACAATTCAGTGGGGATGAAACTTTTTTCTTTTTTTCCTTTTGAGCAGTTTTAGGTTCACAGTAAAATGGAGATGAAGGTACAGAGATTTCTCCTCTACTCCTTGTCCCTGCATATGCATGCCCTCCCATATTATCAACATCCCCCACAAAAGTAGTACATTTGTTAACATTAGTGATCCAACATTGATACATATAATCACAAAAAATCTGAAGTTTACCTTAGGATTCATTCTTGGTGTTGTATATCCTATGGGTTTGGACAAATGTATGATGAGAAGTATCCATAATTATAGTATAATAAAGAGTATTTTCACTGCCCTAAAAATCTTCTGTTTTCCATAAATTCATCCCTCTCCTTATCCCCAAAGCCTAGAAAACACTGATATTTTTAATGTCTCCATAGTTTTGCCTTTTCCAGAATGTTATTTGGTTGGAATCATAAATTATGTATCCTTTTCAGATTGGCTTTCCATGGCTTGATAACTGATTTCTTTTTATAATTGAAAAATATTCCACTGTCTTGGAAAATGTACTACTGTTTATTTATCCATACACCTACTGAAGGACATCTTAGTGCTTCCATATCTTGGCAATTATGAATGAAGCTGCTATAAACATCCATGTACAGTTTTTTCTGTGGACATATTTCTTCAACTCCTTTGAGTAAATACCAAGGAGGATGACTGCTGGATCACATGGTAAGAGTATGTTTACTTTTGTAGGAAACCACCAAACTATCTTCCAAAATGGCTGTACCATTTTTCATTCCCACCAGTAATATATGAGAGTTTCCATTGCACCACATCCCAACAGTATGTGGTGTTGTCAGTCTTCTAGATTTTGGTCATTCTATTAAGTATGTAGATTGTTTAAGGGATGAAGCTTTTCAAGGGGCTCTAAAACTGTCTTACCCTTCCAGTGGTTGATAGGCTATGGGTTCTTATAGATACCATGTTTGGCTGATGATTTTCATAGGTACTGTGAAGGTAGGGAAAGGGAGATAAATATAGAGAAGGTAAAAAACAAAGTGCCACTAAGCTCTTTGTTCTTATGATATTCAAAGGTCTTTCTTGAATAAATACTCCTTGGATTGCTGCAACTCTGAATGATTTCCAGAGTTCTGAAAAAGTTCAGGTTGACAGGTCTTACCAGTATCCCCTCTGCTCCCCCCACCCCACCCCGCAACCGTCTCTCTCTCTTTCTCTAATGGAACAGCTAACTTTGTGGAAGTCCTTATTTGTTCTTCCAGAAGTGCTTTTCTCATTATGACATCTTAATATCTACAGTCAGTGGTTTTCTTTAGTCCTCATTACTCTTGACTGCCAGACTTTTCCTTTGGGTCTCATTTCTTTATACTTAACTTTATACTTAAAGCATCAGTGATTCCCTGCCTTTGGCTACCTCTTCCCTGCCTTTGGCTACTGTTACGGACTGAATTGTCTCCTCCCATCAAATTTATATGTTGAATCCCTAACTCCCAATGTGGCTGGAGAGAGGGCCTGTAAGGGTATAATCAAGGTTAAATGAGTATGTAAGAGTGGGGCTCTGATCCAATAGGATTAGTGTCCTTATAAGAAGGAACACCAGAGAGCTCTCTCTCTCCACCCATACGTACTGAGGAAAGGCCATGTGAGCACGTGGTGAGAAGGCAGCCATCTACAAGGTAGGAAGAGAGCTCTCACCAGAAACTGACGGTATTGGCACCCTGACCTCAGACTTCCATCCTCCAGAACTGTGAGAAAATAAGCCACCACGTCTGTGGTATGTTTTTATGGCAACCCAAACTGATGAATTTATATTCATAGTCTATCCCCCAAATCTATTTCTCAACTCTTAAACTCACTTGTAAATTATCAGCATGTATTTTTAACTTATTGCTTGGTATCACTTTCTTGATGCCCTTCTGGCCTCATAATCTCGACATATTCAAACTAGAACTCATAACTGTAAATCAGCAACTCTCCCTGCCTTTCTAAATTTTATTGATTCCCACTCCCAGCTACCCATACCCATACCCTAGCAGAGTTGATTGAATAAAATGTTTTCTAAAGCTATTTAGTGATCATTTCTAAACAAGGGATTAAAGGTTAGATAGCATTTTCTTTTCTTTACTTGTGACTTCTTAGTGAATATAAAAAGTCCCATGTTAATGGATGTGCCTATAAGATACAGTATAGTGTTTGGCAAGCCAGCTCGATATGTTAATACTTCCATCATCTTCTTCAGAATCAATAACATCAAGCATATAAAGGCTATGCTCTATAAATAGAAAATTGCTATCACAGCCACTGATATTGCAAGACATTAAACCTGTATCCATAGTACCTGCAAACAACCCACCAGTAAAACTGAAAATTTGGTGAAGAAAAAGCAAAATTACAGTAATCCTTAGATGTTACATAAGTCAAAACACGATTCATTGACTGATTTTTTTTCACTTTTTAATTCACTATTTAATTCACAAATAAATATGACCAAATTTCTGTCTCACCATAGTCTTCATGAGACTGTGCCTTTGTAAACAGTCATTGTCCTCGCATTTAGCAGCAAGGCAGAATTCCTGGAATTATGTGAGCATTGCCAGAAGGGACAATGGTTTTTCTCTGTTACAAGTTATATCCAATTCTGCCTAGGGTGATCTCATTTTTGATAACCAGATAACATATCAAGAAAACACTCCCTCATTGAATTTAAAGTCCAGAGATTGGCCCAAGGTGCACACTGAGAGAATGGTAGAGTGTCTCTCAGAACCCTTACCCTTTCCAAGCCGACTCTTGGCCAACCAGCTACATGGGTCCCTATGCAGCACAAGGAGGAAAACCAACCCAGTCTTTTCAAAGCACAGTCTCACCCATTTTTGCTTTTGGAGTGCTTTCATCATCTAAAGTATTTGTTGAAATAAGAAACATGTATGTTTAATATTAATTTATTAAATATATTTTAAATGTTAAGTAAAGATGCAAATCAAAAGAGGTTTATGAAGAAATTAAGCACAATATGACATCTTCCAAACTAAACTAAAACTATAATTATTAGTTATTTAATATAATTCAGAGGAGACCATTTGTTTTTGGTTCAAAAATCTTTCAAAATATACATACCTTTAAATTCTGCCTGCAGACAGCTTAGGTGGTGGTTTTCCTTTTGCCTTTTATCACAGACCAGCCTTTAACCTATTAGAATGATGTCTGATTACCAGCTCAGAAATCACTGAGCCTGCTCTTTGCCTGGGGATAAACATTTTTTCTTTCTATGCTTCTCTGCTTATCAAAACATCTCTACTGCATGCAGCTGCAGTTCAGGATAAATACTGTGATGTTCTCAAGTCTTCACAACCCACCTAAGTATGTACATATTGCTCCTCTGAGTCTCCATGCAATACTTTAATGGCATTTTATTTAAATAAAGGGTGTCTTTGGCATCTTACTGTAATGATCCCAACACTTCCTCCAAATCTGATCTCGCATTAATCTCCAATGAAGGGTTTCTGCATGATTAGACGTTTTCTATATTTTACAATCTAGTGTCTCCCAAGAATTAAGACACAAAATAGAAAGCAATAGAAATAGACTCAAAGCCAAGTATCCCAAGACCTTAGTATTACAACATGTTCATAACTATTTCTTGACAGACTGGAAAGCAAAACAAACAAGATCAAAAGAAGTTGTAAGCATATTTCTAAAAATGTCTACTAATGTCTTCTTTTTTATGAAATACTCATGAGGTAAAAAATCAATTCCCATATACGTATAGCTGATCCACTTTGTTATACAGCAGAAACTAACATAGCAATGTAAAGCAATTATACTCCAATAAAGATGTTAAAAAAATGAAATTTAAAAATTAAAAAAAATCAATTCCCATTTGATTTTCCCAATATACTCCATCTTTATTGAAGAAATTATTGTATGTGTAAGAGGAAAGGGAGAAGCAGCAGTAGAAATAACAACAACAATAGTAATTACAAAAGGACTCAAGTTATTTTTCTGTTTCCCGATAGGAAGGTATACTTCATTTTTGAAAGAGTTATTGTCATTTGGAGTTTATTTTTAAATTAGTGTAAAAATAACATTTCGAAACTTCAACTCTCCTAGTCCTCTTTCCTCCTCCCTCACCATTCCAGCTTAGTGCTTCTGTCTCATTTCAGTGACCCTATATTTTACAGTGCTTCTGTGATCCTACTGGATAAGCACTCACTCCACCAGAGATCTTATCTAAATCCAGATTCTTAAATACCATCCCAACTGACTACTCCCAAAAGTATTTCTCCAGCTGGGACCTCTCCCCTGAAATTCGGACTTGACTATCCAACTGTCTACTCATCCATTCAACCTGGATATTAAGTAGGCACTTCCAAATCAATGTCTAAAACTGGGTTCATGATATATCTCAACCAGAAAAACTTCCCCACAGTCTCACCAGCCTCAGTAAATTGTAACTACATCCCTCCTATTGTTCAGACCAAATACAACAAATTTATTGGAGTAAACCCTGATTCCTTTCTTTGTCTCATACCACAGTATCCATTCCTTCAGCAGCTCCTATATGTTATGTCAAAATATATGCAGAATCTGATCACATCTCATAATTTCTAACCCTTCTACACTGGTCCATGCCACCATCACTCCCCACCACAAAACTATGCTATTGTAATAGCCTTATAATTGGTCTTTATCTTTATATCCTTTTAAAAAATAAGAGAAAGAAAAATAAATCAGATCATATCCACCAATGGCTTATTTTTTTTACTCAGAGTAACAGTCAAATTCTTTACAATGGCTTACAAAACATGATACAATCTCTTACCACTTCAACCTTGCCATTTTCTCCTTTCTGTACCTCAAACACACTAAGCAAGCTCTTGCCTCAGGATCTTTGCATTTACTTTCCTTCCATTCGTGGATTTCTTCTCCCTCAGATATCTGCTGGCAGGCTGCTGGCTGGCTGGGTCCCTCAAACAATTCAGATCTTTGCTCAAATACTACTCTCTCAGTGAGACCTTGCCTTACACCTTATTTTAAAATGCAGCCCTAACCTCTCCCCCAGCACTCTTCATGCCACTTCGTTGCTTTATTTTGTCTATACATTTAACATTTGGTATACTACACTTTTTTTCTGTTTTCATTATCATTACCTAACTCTCCTCACTAGAATGTAATCTCTATCATGGCAAAGGATTTTGTCTATTTTTTTCACCACTTCCTAGTAACAAGAAACGTAGTGACACAGAGTAAATGCCTAATAAATATTTTTAAACTATGGTGATGAGGCATGCATGGGATGTCTGAAAGTCAACTAGTGTATTACCGTCAGCCACTTGGAACCCTGCTAGGTATTCAATAATTTGTATCATTATGTGATATAAATAAATAACATGTAAAATGTTTGATACCTTTATTATTTTTTAAATTTTTAAATAGCTCCTTTTTTGAAATAATTATGTGATCACTACAAAAGTTTTGGAAAATACCAAAAGGTAAAAAGAAACTGTCACCTCTGTCTCAATATTATCAATATTTTGGAATATTTCTGATTTTTTCCTATGTATACACATATACATACAAGTAGCTATATACATATACATGTATATATACATATGCATATACACATATAGCAATACTATAAGATGTAATTTATAATAAAGAAAAATATACTTAATTTTAAATACTTTATCAAGTCATTAACCATTTGTCAAAAACATTTTAATAGTGTCATTATAGTCCATTGAATGCACATGAATTAATTTATTTAGGCAATCCCATATTATTGAAATTTAAGTTATCTGAAGGACCAGTTCAAGTCCAATATCTCCCACACAATTTTGCTGTCTCATTCCACATTGATGTGCACTCACCCAGAATCATTCATCAAAGACTTCACAGAATTGTAACTTACTTGTTTATAATATATAAGGATATATGTTTTCTTATACTTTATTGCATCTCTAGAACTTCCTGTTGTTTTCTATATATTAAGTGTTCAATAAATATTTGTTTACTAATCATGAAGAAAATATGCAAATACCCTATACTTTCCTAATAGCAAAGTCACAGATAAAATGAAGTCAAGCATTCTATTTATTTTCAGGTGTGGGGTATGGCAACTCTATGCACTTTAGTCCAAACTTGCTGTTTTAACACTTCCCCTATTTTTTTTCTTCTGTTATGATTTAAGAAATCCATTTTCTTTCAATGAGTGTTCAGTTGCTGAAATCACTCTCCATTATGAAGGGTATTTGATTCCCTGGATGCCTGTGTCCTGAGTTTCAGAGTGGGAGTTCCATTACAGGTGTTATTGATTTGGGCTGATTTTCTTTCTCTGAGCTACACTACATTTGCCATCTGACTGCCTGATAATGAATCTATTGCACACCTAGTAGTTTATTTTATTTCACAGGAAAACAGAGATATGGATGGAAATTTTGTTGCTAGGAAAAAATAATTTTGAAGACTATTTTTTGAAATGTATGTTGTTTGTTTTTGAGTATGTTTATATATAAGAACAGAAACAGAAGCTCAGAGGAATGCAAAAAAAAAAAACATGAAAAATCATCTTGTCTTCATAAACCACCCCAGCAGCATTAGAACTAAACTATCCCAGACAGATGAAGATGTGCACATACAGGTACACTGGATGGCTGAAAAATTAATAATGATTCTTTCGGGAAGCTTCCAAGGAGCAGGCCAAATTTACTATCAGCATTTTTTAATAAATCTCTGTTCCCCGACTGTATTCATGATAAATAATTTTTAAGATAATAAGTGCTTTAACATGAGCTGATCCAATCTTCTGATTTTTAAAGATGAAGATATTAGTTTCCCTTTTCACCTAAGAGTCAGTGGTTAAAATTGGATTCTTTCTATCCAAACCCACTACCTCAGGATACTTTGGTTATATTCAAATGCAGAATCTTAGAAGTTCATATTTGGAAGTGGCCTTAGCAATGAGTTCCTTTAGTTCCTTTCTTTCACTGATGTGGAAACTGAGGGCAAAAGTTATTTGCCACAAGCTGCTATGGCACTATCTATTTCACCTCTCTTCTTTTTTTTCATATTTCTCTTTTCTAATTTTCCCTGGTAGAACTGCAGAATAAGGCCAAATCTATACAAATAAATAAGTTCAACTCAGCCGAAAACAACATTCTGAATGCTGAGTTACATCCTATAAATGTTACAGAAAGCAGATTATTAGAACAGGGCTGTTGCCTCTGTCAGAGTACAGGGTGGTAACAAGAGATAGGCTTAATACTTTATACGTTCTCACCGACTGACTGAGAAAAAAAAAAAAAGGGATCGCCAATGCTTTCTCTGGCTTCAATTGGCAAGCTGAAGGTAAATCTCTAATATTTTAAACCAAGGTCATACAGCTAGCTGGCACTAGCACTAGAATTAGAACCCAGAAACCCTGACTTCCCATTGTTTTTCATTCCTCAGCACTGCAACATTATTAGTCATTGGGATCGCATGCTCATGAAAACTGGGGTGTGGGATTGTGAAGAGTTTGTGAGTTGTGTGTAAGAGAGACTAACAAAATCAGGCACAAAATGGAACTAAGAATATATACTCCTAAGTCTGGGAAGGACACAGCATCTTTATTCTGACCAATATATGTGCTAGGGCCACTTGACATTTTATCCTCCAGAGGAAGACTCATAAGTAGGAGTATAAGTAAGAATCCATCATAGTGATGTTTAAGAGGTTTTGTAAAATTACTATTTCTACATTTCAAGAGACACTTTTTCTAGAAAAGAAAACAGACCAATAGTGAGCCTGTGAAAATGAGAATCACTGAGAATGGAAGTAAAATTCACAAAAATTTGAGGATGGACAAATTTTAGCATTTAACTGATTATAAACATCCTAATAAGATTAGGGACATTTCAGATATCGGTTTGTCACCTTATCTCTGGGGAAAATTTACACTAAGTGTATAATTCGTTTAAAAAACAAAAGGTCAATTGATTTGGTTTTAACATCCCTCGTTTGAAGTGTTAGGTAGGTCTATAAAACTTCCTGATAGTCCAGGCTCACAAACCAATTGTGAGAAAAAACCCCTATGCACAGGCCTTAAGGACTAGAGAACAACAACAAAAAAGAACCAGAGAAGGAGAGATGACATTTCCAGTACCTGGGCAGGCTGAGGTGGGACAGGGAGGGAGGGAGGGCAGATACAATGCTAGGAAGCTTGGAGTCATTGTTCAAACTTTCAAAATTCTTCACAAATCTTACATTGTGTCCAACTAAATCCATCTATTAATTTATTCATTCATTCAACAAACTTTTACTACATACCTATCATGTGCCATGTTCTATGTTAGGCACTATGGCTATAATGTTGAACAAATGATCTGTTTGTTAGGAAGCAGTATAATTACCCTGGGTCAGTTCTATAACTGGAGTGTGTGTGTGTGTGTGTGTGTGTGTGTGTGTGTGTGTGCGTGCATGCATGCACTTGTGAGTAATTGATTTGCACTTGTGAGTAATTGATTTGTAATTTTTAACACATTCTGATTTGGCTTCCCTTTGATAGCTTGTATATGCAAAACTCACCTCTCCACGTTGTCATATACAAAAGTTGCAAACAAAGCTGTAAGTCAAACAAATTGATTTTTGGGTTTCCCACATTTTTCATTAAAATTTTTTCACTTATATAATTCAGATATGTCTGAATGATCACATTTCTAAAAAAGATAAGCTGTCATGAACTTTTAAAAAATAGAATCCTGTGGGATAGTTGACAGTGAAGATGAAGGCAAGTGGGGAGCAGTGTCAGAAAGAAGGCTGATAATATATAAGACCATGATTCCAGCACCCTTAGAAAACAAGATTTATCACTGGATGAAGACTCTGACTATTCCCATCTATGCCTATAGATAAAAGTATAATGCTTTCTAAAAAATAATATTATTTCTCAAAGAACTTCCAATCCTGATTTTTAAAAAATCTGTGGTAGGGGTGGGCAGGGGTAAGAAAAAATATAAATCCATTTTGATATCCCCAAATTTTAGGTGTAGACTGGTATAATAACGGTTTTGATTTTAACCCAGCATCTGGAGGAAGTTATATTTTCAGTAGAAAAGTAATGTTTACTGAAAATGACTGACTCACCATGCAGTTTTCTGGGGGAGTACATTATTTATACCTAAACAAAATGAAGAACAACTGTCAAGATTCCAAAAATAATGAGTAAACATCTCTGGATCTCAGGAATAAATGATGTGAATTGACAAAAGAAAGCAGCCCCTTAAGTAGTGAATTTTATAAATAGCCTCTGCCTTCAGGGAGAACATATATAGGCACATTTTCTTTGTCCGTTTTAATGAGTTTTCTGACTCTATTATAATAAGTGTTGCCTGCCGGGCAATGATAATATGCTTGCACTTTTAAAAGTGTATATAAATTTAACTCTTTCCCTTAGGGCAGGTAGGGAATATACATTATATAAAGACTGTTGTAATAAAACCTAGGGGTGAATTTGTGCTGATAAATGATCCTTTTTAATAATAGAACTTCTCAAAGAATCCTGATTAAAGATTTTCCTGCATGGAGATATTTTATCCTTCTTAAGGGAGTAAAATAGACAGCTATAATCTGTAAATTTTACTTCATTTTCTTAAAAATTATATACACCAGGGACTTCCCTGGCAGTCCAGTGGTTAAGCCTTTGCCTTCCAATGCAGGGGGTGCAGGTTCGATCCCTGGTCAGGGAGCTAAGATCCCACATGCCTCATGGCCAAAAAAACACCAAAAACACAAAACAGAAGCAATATTGTAACAAATTCAATAAAGACTTTAAAAATGGTCCACATGTGAGTGTGTATGTGTGTGTGTGTGTATAGGTATATTATATATATGGTCTTGCAAAAGAGTTTTGCATGAAGTTGTTCAAGTTTTTATGCAGATGTCTCAAATTAAGCACTTGAAAAATATTAATGAATAAAATAATAGATAAAAGGTTAAAAAAGTATTATTTTAAAATATTTAAAAACATAATTCAAACATCCATCATATACAAGTATTTGCAATGTATTCTTATTATAGAACCTGTCCCAAACAAAATCTATAATAGAATGAGATGGTGAGATTTACCTATGACTAGCTAAAATGAGGTCCTTATCGACTAAGGGACAAACACATCATACATTATTATAGAGATGCCAAATGGTGAGATATAAACTCTAGCAACCACTCAACATTTGCTTGCCCAAGCAGCAGGACTCTTCATCTAGAAGCTAAATCTCATCCACTCTCTGAGCCCATTCCACCCACTACAGGGAGTGTCCTCTATGGACAAAACACCGACGAGTAAGGTGAAATTAAGTCTTGTTCTATAAGATCCAGTGCTCACACGGTACTAGCATTAATGGGAGGGTTGAGTGTCTCATACCATTTTGAGGCCATTTGCCTACAGCTTCTGAGTTCACTTCCCTAATGCAAGAGCAGCTCACTTAACTTGACATTATGTCTGGTTGGCTTTTTTACTTTGGTTTGGCTTTTGTGTATGCATATGCAGATACATAGATATAGATTATGAATATATATAATATAATATATATTATATATGTTTTTTATATATATATATAGTAAACAAACAAAATCTCGTCCTTTGTGTTGATAAGGTATATTTTATTTGTTTTACTCCTAGGCCTGGCTGGAATGCTGCTTTTAATTGTCAGATTCTCTAAAACCTCCTGTCCCTCTGCTTGTTGGCATGCTCCCAGCAACTGGATACTATTTGTGGACTTTCCTGGCTACTCCCATACCAGTGCCCCCAAACAATGAGCCAGCCTTACAGTTCTCCTCAGCTCACTCCCCTGTTTCCACAGGATCTTAGTGTCCTTGTTTTCTTCACTGGCTGGTACTGCTGGGGCCCTAACAGTATGGATTATGCTCCAGCCTGCCTGAGTTATGACACGGAAAGGTCATTAAAGTTAAAAGTTTTAAAATCACACGTGGATTTTATGGACCTCATGCTGTCTATATAGACTAAAGTCATGAACCAACTGCTGTTCCAGGGAATTCTGTTCCTGTATTACAAGTCAGAGTGTTAGGGCTGCTCAGCTTCCCTTACTGCCGTCCACTTAAAGCATTCACCATCAGTCATTTTTTTAAATTTTAAAATAAAATATAAAACTGAATGAATCATTCCAATTTAACAAAATGCAATTATTTGTGAATTCCTTTTTGTGACAACCACATCTAAATATAAATATGACAGTAGGGGATATGGATTAATAACCAATTTTTAGCCAAAGAAGTCACCACCAAAAAAACAGAACATTTTCTCTGCATGGTAAAGAAAGACTTCAAAATATGTCTTTAGAAAAGGTAGCTAGGTGATTCAGACCACTCAAAGTCTATTTATATGGTCATTTATTCCAATTCCCATATCACTGAAATTGTCCCCAAAATGATTCAAATTCTTTTCTCTGGGGAGAATAAAAATCAAGCAGGTTTAGATAATTGCTGTTAAGAAGTCTTTGTAGACTGGTAAAATTATCTTTCTATCAATGGTATAGTATATAATAGGGGAAGTCTGGCATATTTGAAATTATTGCTGGAGTTAAAAATTTTTTTAATGCAGAATTTTCATGTGATCAATTTTAGATGGCATTCCCTTTGCTGGTTATAAAATTATACTTTTTTTTAACTTAGTGCTTACGAACTAAGCCACTAGTTGGAGATTATTACTTCCTTTTGGTATATAAGTTTCTTCTATCACATTTACTAAGCATGAAACTTCGGCCATTCTAGTTATAAACTTGGCTGATTACTGAAATAAATAATAAAATCCAATTTTACGTTCCTTTTGTTGTTGATGCCTTTATTTGCTTTACAAAATAACTCTTTCTCATAATTAGACATCCTATAGAAAAACTAGGGTTGATATCAGAGTAACACTGATACTGGATTTCTTTTAAAATGCACACGTACAGAGTTTAGGACCAAAATCTAATCATTGTTTTCTTCCTTTCAATCCACAGTTTTGTTCAGATATCTACCCCATCACTGCCTCTAGAGGATGGATCTTGATTACTCTGAGCTATCCAGTGGATGGCATTAATGTGGCAACTGCTGTTAGTCTGGCCCAGTCAGATAAACGAGATGATTTATCCATAGTTGGGGGATAAGTTCTCTGTCTCTCACTAAATATGAACCAAAAAACACACAGTCCTAGGTCACGATTTCAGCCATCTTGCAATCACCATGAAAAAGAGCCTGAGGAAAAGACATACACCAAAGATGGCAGAGCAAAGAAGTAGAAAGGCCCCCGCGATACGGTTCAATCAACAATTCTTGAGCACTGACAAATTCTGGAGATAAGAAATACCCTATTGCTTAGGCTACCTTTGTCAGAATTTCCATTACTTACAGTTCATAGCATCATAACTGATTAAATATAGTTTAAGAAAAATCCAGTTGAAATTCAAACTTAAGTACATTTCAGATATTGATCCCTCTCTTGAGGTCCAGTATCCACTGATGTGCAAGCAATAACATCTAATGTCTTATTTTCGAAAGATCAGTTCTAAGAAAAGATTCATCTTAAGCATGGGAAACTAAAAGTGCTTTTAAAGATTTTTGGTTATACTCACAAAGCAAGAACTTTAATGAAGTGCTGAATAAACTGTTTAGGCAAAACAAACCACATTACTGATGATGACGGAAAAATGTTTAAAATGAAATTAAGTTTAACTCTGTACATGATCTAACTTAATGAAAAAAGGAACAGTTTTAGCCACATATATTATTACAAAGTATCCAGTTGTAAGTCGCTTTAAAAAATTAATCCTAAAAAACCTGTCTTCTTTCTCAAGTATGCCCCAGAATTAATGGAAAAATTAAAATAAAATGAGGAAGCTTTTTTTATGTGAAGGAAATGATCGATACCAATACATACAACACAACAACACAGATTTGGCAGTTAGACACATTTTCACATTAGGAAAGTTCCTTAACCTCTCATACTTAGCATACTTGAGTGTAAAACAGAGATAATAAAATCCCTTTAATGGAGCTGTTAGAAGATTAAATGACGTCTCACACCGTAAGGGACAAAAATGTCTTTTTCCGTATTTCCAGTTCAAATTCTCAACTGAAGTCATATCTTCTCTTAAAAATGTACAGCATACATCAACACACACACACACATACTTGCACAGTACACTCTTATGCACGCACATATGTACTTTTCTTATGTGTCCAATTTAAAAAAGCAAATGGAGGGGCTTCCCTGGTGGCGCAGTGGTTGAGGGTCCGCCTGCCGATGCAGGGGACACGGGTCCGTGACCCGGTCTGGGAGGATCCCACACACTGCAGAGCGGCTGGGCCCGTGGGCCATGGCCGCTGAGCCTGCGTGTCCGGAGCCTGTGCTCTGCAACGGGAGAGGCCACAGCAGTGAGAGGCCCGCGTACCGCAAAAAAATAAATAAATAAAAAAGCAAATGGAGCAATAATACAGGATTTGGTTTTTGGCCTCCAGTATTTATTCTCATTATCCCCTCTGAATAGCACGTCTCTGGTCCTACTTTAGGAAGAAGTTTCAAAAAGAATCCTAGGCTACCCCATCCCATCCCTTGCTTTTCCAAATTCCTGCACTGCCTCTGATACTCAAGATTCATTGCTTTGCTAGTTTTCTTCTCTGCAAAATACAAGGTACGTGTATAGACAATGACCATTAACAATAATCCTGACCTC
The DNA here is from genome assembly GCF_963924675.1 of Phocoena phocoena. Classification (NCBI taxonomy): domain Eukaryota; kingdom Metazoa; phylum Chordata; class Mammalia; order Artiodactyla; family Phocoenidae; genus Phocoena; species Phocoena phocoena. The sequence goes on along the minus strand of NC_089220.1, from coordinate 52,147,130 downwards.
TATATGTCATTTGTATTACTTTACAAAAATCACTCATATATTTCTAACATCCTCATATAAACTTTAGGCTATATAAGTCATGAGCCACATTTTGTGCGTTGAAATCCTCATAATTCCTAGCCATATAATACCTTACTTGATTTAGAAATATTTGTGATCATGTTATTAACTATAACAATCCCTTAAATATGTTCAAGTTTTGGCTGGACAATTTTTTAAAATTCTGACCTGGTTAAAACATTAGACTTAGTCCCTAAAGAGGTTCACCAGATGAACTGGTAGCATTCCTCAGTTAATACTCAGTTTTTTGGTGAGTTGCCTTAGAAAGGACCAAATCACAAGTCAATCCTTCAGATGGAAATTCCACAGAAACCTAGAAGAGGCAGCATAGAATCTCTTTAAGTCTCTTGGTTGGGAGATCTTACCACCTCCACACTCAAGATAGCCAGCCCAACTCCTGGGAAAATGACAAACTGGGGTTGGGGATACAAACTACAGAAGCAGAAAAGTTGTGTTTTTTTTCTCTCAGTGTAAATTAACCAGCCAATATATAAATAGAACTAAAAATTCTGGCCTTGGTAGCATCATTCAGCAATATAAACCAACCAGACCAGCAAACTCATTTAAATTTCATATAAGAAATAAATTTCCTCAACTTTGATTAGCATTTTGATACAAATGCTCTTTACCTCCTGATTCTTTTCTTCAGTCCAAATCAATAAAGGCAGAAATTATCCTAAGAATCAATTTAATGAATTTGCCATGGTTTTGTGTTTCCTTGAACAGATCCCTTAAAACAATCACCAATCCCTCTGCAACTGATTATTTCTCTAATTTAGCACTTAATTCTGTAACTGAATATATCCATTAAGGAATTTGCTTCTCTGCCTACTTTATATCTCTGGAAACATTAATAGACATCAATTCCATCAAATTATGAATGAAAATATGAAACAATATGAGATTTGATTAAGATAACAACACTGAAGAAATAAGTATTATTCTTTCGGGGAGTGTTTTCCAAGCAGTTAAGCATGAACTGTTGGATAGAGAATCCAGCATAATAGACATAGATTATTTCTAGCCCTGGAAAAGTAGCATGTTATTAATCACATTATAATCCTTGGATAATGCAGGCAGATATATTATTATACTTCTCATTGCTAGAGCCCCGAGGGCTTGCCACCTTACCGGATAGCACATTTTTTAACAAACCCAACATTCGGCTTACATGTGTCTTCATTTAACCATTAGAATCTAGTAGAAAACACAACTTTCTCATGCTCAGTTTCTTTATCTGTGAAATGGGGGGAAAGTAATAATTACCTAATGTTCTTGGGTATTCTGTGGTTTAACTAATTAGAGGTTGTACAGCCTGATAAAGCACTAAGTGGTATTAAATATCTATATAGCATGCATTTACTGGCCAACTTGTGTGCCAGCTGCTTAAACACAGCTGCTCTTAATAAGCAGTAGAAAATCAGCTAAAATCAGCTAAAAGCAATCAGAAGAGCTGACTGGAGGAAATGACATGGAAGGAGTGTTTTACAAGTCATGAATTTGTTAACATTGTTTTTAAAATTAAAAATTGATTTTATTGTAGAATGTTGCTGTCTTTAAAAATCCCAGAAAGGTAAAACTGTATAGGGCAAAGCTTTGAAACTGATAGGAAGAAAATACTCAATTCCATGGACTGTACCAAAAGGGCTTTTGAACCCAAACTGACATTGTTTGCCTTTATTTTCACTGTTCTCCTTTCTCTTTGTTCTGCTGCTGATAAAACTCATATGATGTATACATGTACAGGCATAGACACTAGCTTATCAATGGCAAGTTCTTATGGAGGAGAATATGGGTTCTGTGTACTGTGTATCTTTAGCAAGCTAGAGTCAGACCAAGGAGAGAGTGGATTAAACACAAGCAGATATTAGGGGACTCATGGACAGTTGTTCTCACTGAAGATTGGCATCTGTGGCCTTACCCACATCATATGCCTAAATTATGATGCTTCTCTTCCCTAACCCTTTATATCCTCACTCCCAGGTTCCTTGCTAAGACCCCCCATGTTCAAATCCTATGCATAAACCAGCAGTGTCAGTGCCTCTCTGCTCCCCTGGGTTCTTGTCCTTGGCTCAGACTTTGCTTTGTCTCTGACCTTTCGGCCTACTTCATCCACCCCAAAGCCCAACTCTATATTTCTGACTCCATTTTGATGACCAGATTACAATTTACAATTATTCTTTTTATTAAACAATTTACTCTGATTTTCTTAAGCATGAATTATAACCCAATTCTAGTTACTCTAGCCATGACAGCTCAAGTGTAATATCTAAATTCTCCCCTTAAAATAAGGAAAGTTCTTTGCCTTCATTTCTAGTACTGCTACTATTACTCCTACTCCTAACATAAATAATTGCTAACATTTATTGAGTGCTTACTATGGATCAAATACTTTTAAATAGTTTACATATACAAAATACTTAAGCTGGACATCAATTCCCTAAGGTAGTTGCTATTGATAGCTCCTTTTACAGATGAGGAAACTGAGACACTGAAGAGTAAACAGCCTGCCCACAGTCATGCAGCCAGTAAGTGGAGCTGAAACTGAATCCAGCAAGTCTGGCCACAGAGTCTGTGCATTTCATCTCTCCATTCCTGCTGCTATGTGGTACTGGGTTACCCACACCCTCTTTCCTAGAATGGCAGCTGGGACTGGAGGGTAGTGTAGCTGGAAGTAGATGTATGCCATGCCACTGTAGGACAGAGGTGAGTGAGTGTATGTGTGTCTTTATGCATAAAACTAACAGTATTCTATTGTTAGAACACCCATAGCTATTTATTTCAGTAAGAGTGGCTTCTGAGTTTACCATTCCAAGTTATTTTTGAAGTAAGCAGATTAAGATCATTTCTAATCATTGTGTCCACTGTACCAAATGCAGTCAATATACTAACTTTGCACCATGAAAAGCAATACCCTTTTGACATGATTTTAATCATCATAATGGATGGCTTTCAAATAAGACAGCAAAAAACAACATCCTGGTCCTAATATCTAAATATTCAAAGGAATGAGAGCTCAACATTAATTTTATCAAAAGCAAAAGCATTATTTTTGGCAAGTAACTAAAGCCATTTGGTCTGTATTAAACACTACATAGACTCACAGAGAAAGTATACCATGCCACTTGGAACTACTGATCAACTGGCTGAACATGGTGACCATCAGTATAGGGCTTAAAACAGTTCCAGGCAAAAATGAGTTCTATCATGCCAACATCACAGGTCATCATCAGAAAATAAAACCTTGGAGGGAATTCCCTGGCAGTCCAGTGGTTAGGAGTCGGCACTTTCACTGCTGGGGCCCAGGTTCAATCCTGGTCGGGGAACTAAGATACCCGCAAGCCATGCAGCGCGGCCAAAGATGAAAAAAGAAAGAAAAGAAAACTTTGGGTGTTCTGCCCTCCATTACCAGTCAAGGACAAGAAGTGATGTTTAGAGAAAATATGTATATCTCATGCTTTCCTCAGTATTTTACATTTTTATTAGAGATCAAAATCAGCTACTATGCAAGGATATGCATTTGAATTACATTAGTTTTAACATTCACAGAATCAACTTTACTGAAAGACATTTTAATATTGTGCCCCCTACAGTTTTTCTGAGGGTGATAAAATATATATGAAATTTAATGTAGAATATTATGTAAACTATAATTTAGGGCTCTTTCTATTATATAAATTCATATCCAGCACATAAAAACCAACATGATACACTTTGGGATTCAATGCTAAAAAAAAAAATCTGTGTTTCCTCTGAAGAACTGGTATATATATTCTGGTTCAGTATTATAAGCTACATAATTACACCATGTTTTCTCCTGAACCTCAACTCCGGCTTTCTGGAAGCTGAGAGCCAAATTTGAGTGTCAATCACAGAGAGATTATCTGTACCCTTATAATATAGAATATTTATATTTGAAACAGATTTTCTAATTCAATTTCTATTTTACTATTTCATTACCGATTCCTATTTTTTAACCAGTCTCAAAGCTTTCATGAAACAAGTGTACTGTAAACATAAATAAATAAATGTAAAAATCAGCTTACCCTAAAAATAATTTATCTCTCGAGAGTACAGATCAATATTTTCAAAACCGCTGTTACAATGCATCCTTAATGTGGATAACTGGTATGATGTTAAGAACAGCTAAAAATAAAGGAATTCCTTCTTCTTTGTAACTTTGGCTCTTCATCTCCCTATTTATGTCTTACCACAAAATCAAGTTATGTTTGGTGGTACAAATATTATTTCAATCAGTATAAAAATCAAACAGCTATATTTCCCATGTGTCAATCACCAGAGTAAACGTGGCAATATTGGAAAACAATAAGGAGAAGCAAATGTGAGAACAGAGCCTTGCATAAATATACTAGTTGGATATTGTGGGGGAAACTAAAATGTTAGTATTGACAGCAACAAGAGTATTAATAACTTACTCTGAACCAAATACTCATTTAACTTTAAATAACCTCTTATAGCCAACTCCAAAAAATGCAAGATATGTTTGCTAGCTCTGGTCTCTCCATCAGTATGTTTCCACTTTTATTTCAGCTTTGTAGTCTTAAAAAAAAGGGTTATTCGTGTCACAGAGATTCTGTCCCACAGGAGCTCCATCCATGGCAAGTCTATGGAGGTTGGGAAACATTATTAAATTCAGTGGGAAAAGGGAAATAAGATTTAATAAGGTCAGGAAGAAATCCCAGCACACTAACTTAACTTGAGGATGATATTTCCCAGTCTTCAGTTGTTTCAAATCATAATTGTTTTTCCTTTCCTTATAAATTAAATTCCACAAATGCACTCCCAAATGCCACTGCAAGGTCAGTCTTTTTGTAAACTTGTGATTAGCTTCTCTGGAGTACACACCATAAAAATGCCAACACAAACCCATGACCTGCTATTCCTTTTCCAAATAAAAATAGAAGGAAAAAAAGCCCTGAAACATTTGTGGTAGTAACCTAGTTATAGCTCTATTTTCATTCCCACTTATTTGAACTTTATCTCAGAGTAACATATGCCCATAGAGCTGCTACATCCAGCCAGGCAGCTTCAAGTAATAACAAGATGGTTCACTGTAAAGACATCATACTAGAAAGTGTATGTGCGTGTTTAAAAAGACCAAAAAGACTATCTACAAAACTGAGAATCAAAACCTGATCAAAGCTCATTTCTCTTTACCAAGTGGACCGTTGTACAACCTTGGACTAGTCAAATAATTACTTATACATTTTCTCATTTTCTCTGTTTAGTCATTAGTAAAAGATGGCAGACAACTTAACATAATTTTCTGTGCTCCCCAATCTCAGAGATTAACCTATGCAGTAAGCAATATATTTCTGTTTCTCTACTTTTTCACACTATGGAGTAGTGTACAGTATGCCCACTATGTGTGGAGCATGTAGAACAGTATTGGAATTTTGGCTCAGAAACTTACCAGCACCGCAATCTTGAACATATAACATTTTTGAGCCTAAATTTCATGAACTAGTAAAAAATGGATAATAATATGTATTCTACAAATTTTAGTGAAAATTATCATAAGAACAGATGTAGAATCTTCATCTACATGCCTGGCATGTTATAGTTCCTTAAGAAGACTCAGTTTTCTTCAATCACTTCCCCTTATCTCAAGATACATTGTTCTCATTGCACCAGGTTTATTCTCACAGATGCATTTAAGTTCAAACTATAAAATAATTTTTGTGTTTTTACCACAGGTCCTCTGTGAACTGGGAAACAATCCCAGCCTTCAGAAAGCTTACAACCTAATTACAAAGAAGAAAAATAGGCCACAACATATAATCAAGCATCAAATGAAATTTGGGGGATCCTCAAATGTAGAACAAATGTCTTGGTCTTTGAAATTCTACTTTCTCACCTAACCAGAGTTTTATTGAAGAAAAATTGGAAAGTTACTCATGCTATTGTGACTATTTCTGGGAAGGAATAAGTTAAATGAGACAAGAGATGGGAAGTGTAGAGTAGAAATAACCCATTTTAGCAAAATGACTTCATAATGTCCCCAAAGCATGGTGAATTTCCACCTTACTCTGGAAATTATCAAAATCTGAGTTCAGATCCCCAACCAAGCAATGATAGTAATATATGACCAAGGTAGGGCAGAATTAAGCTTAGCTAATTTTGATAATTTACTTTCTTTTTTATAATTGAAGGACAGCATAATGATTTTCCTTTTAATCCATCTATAATCATTATTTATCAATTAATATGCTGTTGTTTTCACTCAGCATCATAAATAGTTTTCTAAATTTCCATGGTGTTCACAATTATCCTTGTTAGGGGATACACTAGAACTTATTAGAGCATTTTATATGTTATGCATTTAGCTTGTTTCCATTTTTGGGCTACAATGAACTTCTTCCTTGGGTTGAAATATTTTCTTAGGACAAATTTCTGGGAGTACAATATTAGGTCAAAGTATATGAATAGTTTACCCTCAACACAACAGGAAAAATAATCATCACCATTTTCCATCTTCATCCAATTTTTAAAATACAAATATATTTTTATATATATTTTAAGCTTTGTAAATAATTTACAGATGTGTAAAGCGATAGTGAAAAACTTTATTATAATTTGTCATAAGATTTTGAACATATCATTCTCTTTTTTTAAAGAGAATTTTGGTATACAAATATTAAAAAAGATAAACTTTTATCAAAATGGGATGCATCAGGTTTTTGTAGTAAAGTATTACATGATTAAGTCCTTCCACTTGAATGACTAATGAAGTGAAATGCTATATTTATTTTCATCCATAAAAATGTATTATTCATCCACTGATTTTGGGAAAATTCATCTAGAATATCATAATCTGAAGACTCATGGTCTGAGATTTCATTTACATAATAAATTTCATCAACATCATGAAAGTCTAGAATGCTACTGTCTCTTCATTCATCTTCTGATTCATTTAATAATTGTGAAACATCTTCCTTTATTTTATTTCTTTTTTAAGTCTTTTTTAGAATAGTTAGGAATAAAAGATAAAAAATGAACTAATTCATATGATAGTAAAATAGCAAAATGTTTTAAGATATGGGAAAAATAATATCACTAAAATCCCATAATATGACTTAGATTTATAAAGGGGCCCAATGGACCCTTATGATAATTACAAGATAGGGTGAGTTTTATTCTAATTAAATAAACAAGTAAATGTTCTCTTTGTCCTTTGGAAGACCTCTAAGAAACAAAAGTCATGATATATCAATCCTTACAAAGACTTAGAATTGCTCTCAGAAAACACGAAAATCTGAAATTGGATTCAATGGGCCCTGATGGTACATAGTGGGTAGACAGTTTTTTCTGCATGTCCATTTTCTAGTTAAAACAGTTTTTAGAAAAAGAGACAGAAATCACTAAAAACTATGAGGGACCTATTACTATATACAAGGCATTATACTATTATTTAACTGACCAAGTAGGTCCAAGAGGGAGGAATTATAATTCCCATATTACAGATGAGGAAGCAGATCCAGAGAGACTGCTTTTCTCTGTTAAATTCACATCACAATTAAATGGCAGAGTAAGTGTTTGAACCCAGCTATATTTATATTTATTCTATTTATGTTCATTTTACTCTCCAAAGCTCAAGCTTTTACATATGAATTAGTTTTCATAAAATGTAATCATATAAATACACTTCCACTCAACCCACTGTTATAAACCATATGAGGAGACAGTATGAGATTATAGAAGAGGAATGTAGAGAAGAACCATTCACCTGCAATAATCTCTGAAAGAGTAGAATATATGTGGTTTCTACATATTTGAGAACACAAAGAAACAAATGCTAGCATATGCCTTGAAAGTTATTTATTTTTCTTTGAAACAATATGGATTGATATTTTCCTGAGGTTTTAAATCAGAACAAGGCACTAGTTTTCTTACCTCACAGTTTGCAATTATGAGAAATAATGCTACTGCTATATAACATGCTGCCTATTGCCTCTTAGTCAACTTGGTGACAGTGCCACTCTCCACAGGCCACACATCAAAGGGGCACATCAACAGTGGTTGCCTGACTTCGCAGATATTCCCGACTCATATTGTTTTAGAATAGAAAAATGACTGCTAATAAATGTAAAGCCATGAGGACTCAATCACTGAGTAAAGCAAGATTTTAATCATCTGAAATCAAGAAGTACATACAAGTTATCACAGTGCCTTACATTTCTTCAGCAATTTTCTTTTAAAAGTCTTTATCCCTTAATTCATCTTTGCAGCTAATGAAAGCCCTAAACCTTTATCTTCACAGACAAATAGTAAAAAGAAATTCTCTCTACAGCCTATCCTATGTTACTCTCTTCATTGGGGCCTACTTCCTGACTAGAGGAAAGCAACATTTTTAGGAAAGCGGTTCTCAACAGGATGAGGTGGCGGGGGGCGGGGGCAGTGTACGATGTGGAGGTGGTATTTCCACACCACCTCTGCCTGCTAATTTCCCTCTGTCCTCACTCAAGTTTCCAATAACTCAGCCCCTGGTTGAAGACTACTGTTTTGATTACTTGAGGATATGAGAATTGGGGATTGTGAACAATCAGGTTTTTATGGTAATATGTTCAAATACAGTCTCTTAAAAAGAAATCAGGAAATCTATGGGATACACTTAGCTGATAAACGTGAAAAGAACACAGAAGTTTCCACCATATGAAATACATACAGGACATAGTCCCACTCACCATTCTCACTCTGTGGGGGAAGATCACTTTCTCACCTCACTTAGTTTGGGCTCGTTCACATGACTTGTGTTGATCATTGGAATCTGAGCAGAAGTGACAGTTTGCCTATTCAAAACATAGGTTACAGTTAGTATAAAATTTGTCTGCTCTTTTGCTCCTCCGGGAAAAGTATTCCCAGCAGTTGCTGGCCCCAAAATGAAAACAGATGGAGTGACTTGAACCTAAGACGGAAAATAAATGTTTGTTATTAAAAGTCTCTGAACATTGTTAGTTAGGGCTGATTATTGTATAAACCTGACTAATGTACATTGTGTTTTAATAATTCCTTTCCATATTCATTCCCCTCATTCTGCCTAGAGCTGCATTCATTACTCTAGGCAAAACAATGGCAGTTAAGCACGCAAGCTCTGAAATACTATAGACCTTCAGTAAGCTAACTTCTGCAAACACAGTCAATTGTGAAACTGGCATAACAACAGTATCTAGTTCATAATGTTACTGTGAAGATTAAATAAGATAAGAGACTTAAAGTCCATAGTACTATGCTGGGGATAGAGCAATCATCCACTAAATGTTAGCTATGGTTTTACTATTTTTTTTATTACTTATGTCTTAATTATTGACACAGTATCATGCCACAAGCTGCCATCGAAGGTCTAGGTAGGAAATGGGAAGTGAAAGTAGAAGGAAGGAAGGGATGGGGGCATCCTTCCAAAGGCCACTCTTCGATGTGAGTGTAGTGAAAATGGACCTCAACACTCCAAGACTTTTCATGAAAAATACAACAACAAAATGGGAATCATAATAAATTCATGTTTTAAAAATGTGATGCTGAGAATAAATGACTTTTACATGTGGCTGAATAGGAACTCTTTCACACTAAAATTATTTTAAATCATTTTGATGGAAATATTTCTAAATTACATGCTAAACCTCCTTTCCTCTGTATATGCATTTCAAGTTTTAAGCATTTTCCATAACTCTATATTTGTTTTCTTTTTTTAAAAATAAATTTATTCATTTATTTATTTTTGGCTGTGTTGGGTCTTCGTTGCTGCACGCAGCCTTTCTCTAGTTGCGGAGGGAGGGCTACTCTTCGTTATGGTGCACGGGCTTCTCACTGAGGTTCTTCTCTTGTTGCGGAGCTCAGCTCTAGGCACACAGGCTTCAGTAGTTGTGGCACATGGTCTCAGTAGTTGTGGCTCACGGGCTCTAGAGCGCAGGCTCAGTAGTTGTGGCACACGGGCCTAGCTGTTCCGCGGCATGTGGGACCTTCCCGGACCAGGGCTCGAAACTGTGTCCCCTGCATTGGCAGGCAGATTCTTAACCACTGAGCCGCCAGGGAAGTCCCTCTATTCTTGTTTTCTTATTTATTTTTTGTAATTATCACACTGTATTTTTAATATAAATTTGAGGTACCAGTACTGATTATAGGATAAACACTACAACTTACATTCCTAAATACAATATACATAGCATCTTCTCCTTTACTTAGTTTAAATAAAAGTAGAGTGCAGCTAGGATAGTTGCTTGGCTTTTGCTAGATGACCATTGTTCTGCCCCAAACAGATTAGCAAATCAAAGGATGAACCAGTTTTCTTTGAAGTTATTTTATGCTCTTAATAAAATCATATTTTGTTTATCAGTAACCTTTGATATTATAGCATTATTCAAAACATTTTCTCTTAATTCAGAATTAGTCACCACTTCAACTGCTTTGTTAAGTTCAATTCAGTCTCTCACTTTCACAAACTTCTAACTATGGCAAGTGAGCAAATATGCATCTGATTGCATGCCAGAGCACTCTATTTAATGGGAAAATAACACCATCTTGTGAAAACTTCAGATATTCATCCTCAAGACTATCCATCCAAGTTGTGGTTTTTATTCATTACTCATTAACGCAGTAAACCTTTATCAAGAACCCACAATGCATTGTTTCGGGCACCAGAGTGAAAGAAGTAAGCAAGATAGCCTCACAGAGCTTAAGGGGAAACAGACAATGTACAACTAAATAAATGAATAAATGTAGTGTGATGCAGAGACTTAAGACAGAATGATGTGAGACCAGGCAGCCAGATTAAGTTGGATGGCTGGGGAAAACATCTCTCTTAGGAGGTCGGATTTATGGTGAGCTCCAAATGACAAGAAGCAGCTATCCAGTGAAACTAGAGAGAGTTTTACAATTCCTGGCTTAAATGTGAATTAGAGCCTTTGATTCATCTTGACAATTCTCTTTAAAACTATATAATTGATTCTTAATTTATTTTCAGAGACTTTAGGGTACCAGACTTTGGGGTCTTGAATAACCAAGATTTTATTGAAATATACATATATACATACATGTGTAAATATATATACATACCTGTGTAAATATATACATATATATGTATATCAAATACATGTATTGAGCTCTCTCTACCTTGAAAAATTGATGAAAATTTTAGGTCTCAGCAACAAAATCATCTGCCTCTAACTCTCAGGGGGATGGAGAAATGATGGAGATTTAAAATATACCTATTTATTAATCACTACCTCTTCTTTATTTAAATCCCTGTATTTGGATCTTGGATTAAAATAATATAAAACTGCATCTATCTTCAAGCCAAAATATGATCCCCAGGTGATATGTGATTACTTTCTAAGATAAATTCCTTATTAGCTGTCTTTAGAAGTTGAAATGATTACCTTATGTATAAACAGCCCTTTCTCTGAAGAGCTTAGTTGTCCATTCAGACTTCTTTTTTAATTACTTTAAACCCACATAATCCTCAACACATCTTATTGATGTAGAGGGAAGATAACCTTATCCCTACTATGCTAATGAGTATACTGAGGCACTGGGCAATTAAATTACTAATTCTTGATTACCCTGTAGTCTGTATTTTCATGGTTTCAAAGTGTCTGGATAAAACGTAATCATCTTAGCTAGTTATCTTCCTGATGACAAGAGGCTGGCTATTTGAGAAACATATAGGTATTTATTTTAAAAATAAATTCATCCATTTTTTAAAATAAAACTTTCCACTTTTTTTTAATACACCGATTCCATGATATTTGCTCATCTCTCATTCACTGAAGAAGCATTTATTGTGCCCCTTCTATTTTTCAGAGACAGTGCTATGCATTGAGCACACAAATGTAAACGAATCAAATGTGGCCTCTTCTGGCAATGATATTTTAATGTCATTTTATAAAATATAAAACCTGATCACACCTGTGAATAATCATCTAATTATTATAGCTTAACCTTTAATCTGGGCACATGAGGGTTCTTCAATCAATACTTGTTAACTGCGTTGCTTGGCATGAGGCAACCCAGCACTGGAGGCTACAGGCTCCCTGGTGGGGCTAATGGAGGACTCTGTGAGGGTTCATGCCAAGGAGTGCTTCCCAAAACTTCTGCTGCCAGTGCCCTTGTCCCCATGGTCAGCCACAGCTGTCCCCCATCTCTGCAGGAGACCCTCCAACACTAGCAGCCGTGTGGATGACAAGCTCTTGGTGCTCTGGCCGGGTGTCAGGCCTGTGCCTTGGAGGTGGGAGAGCTGAGTTCAGGACACTGGTCCACAAGAGAACTCCCAGCTCCACATAATATCAAACGGTGAAAATTTCTCAGAGATTTCCATCTCAACACCAGCACCCAGCTCCACTCAATGACCAGCAAGCTACAGTGCTACACGTCCTATGCCAAACAACTAGCAAAACAGGAACACAACCCCACCCACTAGCAGAAAGGCTGCCTAAAATCATAATAAGGTGACAGATACCCCAAAACACACCAACGGATGTGGACCTGCCCACCAGAAAGACAAGATCCAGCCTCATCCACCATAACATAGGCACTATTCCCCTCCACCAGGAAACCTACACAACCCACTGACCAACCTTAGCCACTGGGGGCACACAGAAAACAATGGGAACTACGAACCTGCAGCCTGCAAAAAGGAGACCCCAAACACAGTAAGATAAGCAAAATGAGAAGACAGAAAAACACACAGCAGATGAAGGAGCAAGATAAAAACCCACCAAACCTAACAAATGAAAAGGAAATAGTCTACCGGAAAAAGAATTCAGAGTAATGATAGTAAAGATGATCCAAAATCTTGGAAATTGAATGGAGAAAATATAGGAAACGTTTAACAAGAAACTAGAAGAACTAAAGAGCAAACAAACACTGATGAATAACACAATAAATGAATTTAAAAATTCTTTAGAAGGAATCAACAGCAGAATAACTGAGGCAGAAGAACGGAAAAGTAACATGGAAGATAAAATACTGGAAATAACGAAGGCAGAGCAGAATAAAGAAGAAAGAATGAAAAGAACTGAGGACAGTCTCAGAGACTTCTGGGACAACATTAAACGCACCAACATTCGAATTATAGGGGTCCCAGAAGAAGAAGAGAGAAAGAAAGGGACTGAGAAGATATTTGAAGAGATTATAGTTGAAAACTTCCCTAATATGGAAAAGGGAATAGTTAATCAAGTCCAGGAAGCACAGACAGTCCTATACAGCATAAATCCAAGAATAAAAACGCCAAGACACATATTAATCAAACTGTGAAAAATTGAATACAAAGAAAAATATTAAAAGCAGCAAGGGAAAAACAACAAATAACATACAAGGGAATCCCCATAAGGTTAACAGCTGAACTTTCAGCAGAAACTCTGCAAGCCAGAAAGGAGTGGCAGGACATACTTAAAGTGATGTAAGGGAAAAACCTACAACCAAGATTACTCTACACAGCAAGGATCTCATTCAGATTCAACAGAGAAATTAAAACCTTTACAGACAAGCAAAAGCTAAGAGAATTCAGCACCACCAAACCAGCTTTACAACAAATGCTAAAGGAACTTCTCTAGGCAGGAAATACAAGAGAAGGAAAAGACCTACAATAACGAACCCAAAACAATTAAGAAAATGGCAATAGGAATATACATATCGATAATTACCTTAAATGTAAGTGGATTAAATGCTCCAACCAAAAACATAGACTGGATGAATGGATACAAAAATAAGACCCACATATATGCTGTCTACAAGAGACCAACTTCAGACCTAGGGACACACACAGACTAAAAGTGAAGGGATGGAAAAAGATATTTCATGCAAATGGAAATCAGAAGAAAGCCGGAGTAGCAATTCTAATATCAGACAAAATGGACTTTAAAATAAAGACTATTACAAGAGACAAAGAAGGACACTACATAATGATCAAGGGATCAATCCAAGAAGAAGTTATAACAATTGTAAATATTTATGGACCCAACATAGGAGCACCTCAATACATAAGGCAAATGCTAACAGGCATAAAAGGGGAAATCGATAGTAACCCAATCATAGTAGGGAACTTTAACACCCCACTTTCACCAATGGACAGATCGACCAAAATGAAAATAACTAAGGAAACACAAGCTTTAAATGATACATTAAACAAGATGGACTTAATTGATATTTATAGGACATTCCATCCAAAAACAACAGAATACACTTTCTTCTCAAGTGCTCATGGAACATTCTCCAGAATAGATCATATCTTGGGTCATAAATCAAGCCTTGGTAAATTTAAGAAAATTGAAATCGTATCAAGTATCTTTTCCGACCACAACGCTATGAGAATAGTTATCAATTACAGGAAAAAATCTATAAAAAATACAAATACATGGAGGCTAAACAATACACTGCTTAATAACCAAGAGATCACTGAAGAAATCAAAGAGGAAATCAAAAAATACCTAGAAAGAAATGACAATGAAAACACGATGGCCCAAAACCTATGGGACGCAGCAAAAGCAATTCTAAGAGGGAAGTTTATAGCAATACAATCCTACCTTAAGAAACAAGAAACATCTCAAATAAACGACCTAACCTTACACCTAAAGCAATTAGAGAAAGAAGAACAAAAACAAAGTTAGAAGAAGGAAAGAAATCATAAAGATCAGATTAGAAATAAATGAAAAAGAAATGAAGGAAATGATAGCAAAAATGAATAAAACTAAAAGCTGTTTCTTTGAGAGGATAAACAAAATTGATAAACTATTGGCCAGATTCATCAAGAAAAAAAGGGAGAAGACTCAAATCAATAGAATTAGAAATGAAAAAGGAGAAGTAACAACTGACACTGCAGAAATACAAAGGATCATGAGAGATTACTACAAGCAACTCTATGCCAATAAAATGGAAAACCTGGCAGAAATGGACAAATTCTTAAAAAAGCACAACCTTCTGAGACTGAACCAGGAAGAAATAGAAAATATAAACAGACTAATCACAAGCACTGAAATTGAAACTGTGATTAAAAATCTTCCAAAATACAAAAGCCCAGGACCAGATGGCTTCACAGGTGAACTCTATCAAACATTTAGAGAAGAGCTAACACCTATCCTTCTCAAACTCTTCCAAAATACAGCAGAGTGAGGAACACTCCCAAACTCATTCTACGAAGCCACCATCACCCTGATACCAAAACCAGACAAAGATGTCACAAAGAAAGAAAACTACAGGCCAATATCACTGATGAACATAGATGCAAAAATCCTCAACAAAATACTAGCAAACAGAATCCAAAAGCACATTAAAAGGATCATGCACCATGATCAAGTGGGGTTTATCCCAGGAATGCAAGGATTCTACAATATACGTTAATCAATCATTGTGATACACCATATTAACAAATTGAAGAATAAAAGCCATATGATCGTCTCAGTAGATGCAGAAAAAGCTTTCAACAAAATTCAACACCTATTTATGATAAAAACCCTCCAGAAAGTAGGCATAGAGGGAACTTACGTCAAAATAGTAAAGGCCATATATGACAAACCCACAGCCAACATTGTTCTCAATGGTGAAAAATTGAAACCATTTCCACTAAGATCAGGAACAAGGCAAGGTTGCCCACTGTCACCACTATAATTCAACATTGTTTTGGAAGTTTTAGCCACAACAATCAGAGAAGAAAAAGAAATAAAAGGAATCCAAATGGGAAAAGAAGAAGTAAAGCTGTCACTGTTTGCAGATGACATGATACTATACATAGAGAATCCTAAAGATGCTACCAGAAAACTAATAGAGCTAATCAATGAATTTGATAAAGTAGCAGGATACAAAATTAATGCACAGAAATCTCTTGCATTCCTATACACTAATGATGAAAAATCTGAAAGAGAAATGAAGGAAACACTCCCATTTACCATTGCAACAAAAAGATAAAATACGTAGGAATAAACCTACCTAAGGAGACAAAAGAACTGTATGCAGAAAACTATCAGACACTGATGAAAGAAATTAAAGATCATACACACCAATGGAGAGATATACCAAGTTCCAGGATTGGAAGAATCAACATTGTAAAAATGACTCTACTACCCAAAGCAATCTACATATTCAATGCAATCCCTATCAAACTACCAAAGGCATTTTTCACAGAACTCGAACAAGAAATTTCACAATTTTTATGGAAACACAAAAGACCCTGAATAGCCAAAGCAATCTTGAGAAAGAAACATGGAGCTGGAGGAATCAGGCTCCCAGACTTCAGACTATACTACAAAGCTACAGTAATCCAGACAGTATGGTACGAGCACAAAAACAGAAATATAGATCAATGGAACCTGTTCCAGAGATCCAGAGATTAAACCCACGCATATATGGTCACCTTATTTTTGATAAAGGAGGCAAGAATATACAATGGAGAAAAGACAGCCTCTTCAATAAGTATAAGTAATGCTGGGAAAACTGGACAGCCACATGTAAAAAAAAGAAATTAGAACACTCCTAGCACCATACAGAAAAATATACTCAAAATTGATTAAAGACCTAAATGTAAGACCAGACACTATAAAATTCTTAGAGAAAAATATAGGCAGAACAATCTATGACATAAATCATAGCAAGAGCTTTTTTGACCCACCCCTTAGAGAAATGGAAATAAAAACAAAAATAAACAAATGGGACCTAATGAAACTTCAAAGCTTTTGCCCAGCAAAGGAAACCATAAACAAGACCAAAAGACAACCCCCAGAATGGGAGAAAATATTTGCAAATGAAGCAACTGTCAAAGGATTAATCTCCAAAATGTACAAGCAGCTCATGTAGCTCAATATCAAAAGAACAAACAACCCAATCCAAAAATGGGCAGAAGATCTAAATAGATATTTCTCCAAAGAAGATATACAGATTGCCAACAAACACATGGAAGAATGCTCAACATCATTAATCATTAGAGAAATGCAAATCAAAACTACAATGAGGTATCACCTCACACCAGTCAGAATGGCCATCATCAAAAAATCTACAAACAATAAATGCTGGAGAGGGTGTGGAGAAAAGGGAACCCTCTTGCACTGTTGGTGGGAATGTAAATTGTTACAGCCACTATGGAGAACAGTATGGAGGTTCCTTAAAAAACTAAAAATAGAATTACCATGCGACCCAGCAATCCCGCTACTGGGCATATACCCTGAGAAAACCATAATTCAAAGAGTCATGTAACACAATGTTCACTGCAGCACTCTTTACAATAGCCAGGACATGGAAGCAACCTAAGTGTCTATCAACAGTTGAATGGATCAAGATGTGGCCCATATATACAATGGAATATTACTCAGCCATAAAAAGAAATGAAATTGAGTAGTAAGGTGGATGGACCTAGAGTTTGTCATACAGAGTTAAGTAAATCAGAAAGAGCAAAACAAATAACGTATGCTAACACATATATATGGAATCTAAAAAAAACTGGTCATGAAGAAACTAGGGGCAGTATGGGAATAAAGACGCAGACCTACTAGAGAATGGACTTGAGGACACGCGGAGGGGGAAGGGTTAGCTGGGACGAAGTGAGAGAGTGGCATACACTAGCAAATGTAAAATCGATAGCTAGTGAGAAGCAGCCGCAGAGCACAGGGAGGTCAGCTCGGTGCTTTGTGACCACCTAGAGGAGTGGGATAGGGAGGGTGGGAGGCAGGGAGATGCAAGAGGGAAGATATATGGGGATACATGTATATGTTTAGCTGATTCACTTTGTTATAAAGCAGAAACTAACACACCATTGTAGATCAATTATACTCCAATAAAGATGTTTAAGAAAAAAATACTTGCTAACTGATATTTTGCTATGTAGATATAATCTTAATATCAAAACCATAAATAAGATAAGTGTTATGTGGAGGAAAGCGTTGTTCTATCGTTACAGTCCAGGCAACTAAAAATCACATTTCCGAAACAGAAGTATGCATTTAAATGTCTTAACATGCCTCTTACCATCCATCCCCTCCTCTCCATCCCCTCTGCTACAACCTTGGTTTAGAAACTTAGTGACTCCTGTCTGGATTATCATGAAGTCTCCTAAAGGCCTTCCTGATCTCTCTTCTTGCCTATGTTAAAGTCACTTTTTATTTTTAAGTCTATCTTCTTATGAAAGTCTATCTTTCATCTTTAAGTCTATCTTTGTGAATCCAATTTTTAAATGGTTCCTTCTTTTCTACTGGATAGAGTTCAGACGAGAATCCCATAGAAGTTCTTCCATGAAATTAATCATTGCCTACATCCCATCAATATCTCACAACTCAGCCAAGCTGACTCCTCACAATTCCCGCAACCTGCATTCTGTTTAATGGTTTCAAGCCTTTGCCTCGTGCTCCCTCTCCTTGGAATGCCTTCCTCTTCACCCCGAATAGCACTCATGTATCCATTCTACAAAGCTTTTTCTGAATCTTATTTCCCTACTCTAGTAAAAACATATTTATTCCTTCATGCCCCCTTATAACAGTTCATTAAGACTTAAATCATAATGCCCAGATTCCAATATACTTTCAAAAATGTATATGTATATAAGGGTATCTCTTCTGGTTAACATAATCTATTGAAGTTTAGAATCTTTTTTTCCAAATGGGTTATTTGGCATTCAGTGAAAATTGAGGAATAAATGACTATTTGAAAGACAGCATATAGGTACTGTAGGAAACAAAACTATTTATGGCACGTGGTAGCTGCCTTTTCTCCAAGTCTCCAGATGTAGGTCAGCCAACATTCTCTCTAAAGCATTAGCACCACTCAGCTTCCAGAACAATGTTAAGTTATGAAAGAACTTATTCTTCCCGTTTAAGATCCTGCTTCCACCACCACCAACAACTATCTGAACCTGAGCAAATTACCTATCTCTAAACCTCAGACTTTTTATCAATAAAATGGAGATGATAACAATACACATCTCATAAAGCTACTGTAAGGATTAAATGAGAATATATACACAGTGCGTAGAACAGAGTCTGACACACAGTAAGTGCTCAGGAAAGATAGCTATTTGATAGGACTTTTTACAGCTGATAGAGCCAAGATAAGCCAACTGACACCAAAAAAAGGTGACTGATCGTTTCCCATAACTAGGAAGTATAGAGTGCCTAATAGGTTGCCGTAAATCATTAATTCCCTTTCACTTTCAGAATCAATTTCTCTCTGCCAACTTCTCTTTCCTCCTTCCCTCTTTATTACATCCCTATGTACATTGTTTCAATTCTTTTCCACTGTATATGGCCAACATCAGTCCTACAGCTCCAGGCTTGCATCATTCAACTTTGGCAAACCACTTAGCAAAACAAGACCCAAGAAACATTCTCTCTCCTAGCCTCAGTTTGTACACTCTCTGGGAGGTTTCATTGGTCAGTGTTATAGACTGTGTCCCACCAAAACTCATATATTGAAACCTAATCCCCAATACGATGGTGTTTGGAGATGGAGCTTTTAGGATGTGATAAGTCATGAGAGTGGGATCCTCATGAATGAGATTAGCACCCTTAATAAAAGAGACCCCAGAAAGCTCCTTTGCCCTTTCTGCCATGTTAGGACACAGCAAAAAGATGGCCATTTATGAATCAGGAAGCAAGCTCTCATCAGACACCAAATCTGCAGGTTCTCATCACCTTGGACTTTCCAGCCTCTCAACGATGTGAAATAAACTTTAGTTTCTTATAAGCCACCCCGGTTTATTGTATTATATTATAGCAGGCTGAAGGGACTATGACAGTCAGCCTAGAACCAATTGCTGTAGGTGAGAAGAGAGGCTACTTGGACTGGTAGAACCTAGGTTACATGTTCACTCCCGAGTTCTGGAGGGTGAGGTCTGTTACTGGACAGATGAAAACCATAGCTATAATATTATCCATCTTAATATTTCCATCTTCTACTTGATCTTGGCTAAATTTAAATTTGTTTTGATTTTTCCTTTTAACTGACTGCTACCTAAAGAAGTCGTGAGCAGCATTAACCACTGGCGTCGGACTGTACTTAGTACTACGTACTTTTGCTACAACCGCGACCAAGGACACAATGTCTTCCGGCTCTACCCCGACCACCTATGTTACTCCATGAGATTTAGTTTATTATTCTTATTGCTCCCTAATATCTTAACTCATAGTCCCAGTTTCAGTGGTGTCTAAAATGTTTTTCCAGGTACCCACCCAAATATAATGATTTGAGTATAACAATTTTTTGTAAGATAATCCTCAGAAGCATCAGTATGAAATAGGAAAGCAAGGCAAGGGATGGAAGCAAACCAGTATGGCATGCATTAAAAAAAAACAAGTTATTTCTGCAGGCATCAGGGACTTAACTCCACTGGGCACCTCTGGAAGATCATCTGAGACACTTCTCAGAATTATGCCTCCCAAGGAATGAGGAATTTGGAATATTTATCCTCCAATGTCCATTTGTTAGTGGCTGAGGACAGCTCCAGGGTATATCCTTCCTCAAGTGCTTCCTGACATCCCCTATGAGGGCTGAAAGAAAGCTCTTCAAGGCAAAAGTCACAGAGGTTTTCTGGAGTACATCAATGTAGGAATGGTGAATGCTGAAGGGACTTGGGCTGGGCATCGCACAGTCTTCTATAAGTGGCCTCCCATGTACTTTCTAGGATTGAGGCCTGCTTTGTCCTTTCTTTTTTTAATTAAACTATAGCCGATTTACAATATTGTGTTAGTTTCAGATATACAGCAAAGTGATTCAGATATATATACATATATATGTATATTTTTTTCAGATCCTTTCCCATTATAATCCAATAACCCTTTCTTAATGAATGTCCTATCCCTGATGCCTACTCACATTCCAACTTCCTGGACAGTCATTGTCAACACTACACTGTCTTTCTTTTGGAGTTCAGTACCTGAATCCTGACTATAAATAGCTATAATTCTTGGATTCGTTACTTTTGGCCACAGAGCTGAATCTAGGCTATACATTCCTATAGTAGTAATGGCATCTAGCTAACTCTGCTGGCTTGACTGTGTGTCATTCTATTCTCTTCAACTGCCTATCCTATCTGATACTGCACCTCACAAAAATATAGTCCTTTTTTTCAGGGAGTTCACAGACTACAAGAGAATATAAGAGGAGGAAGCAAATTACTTTATGTTCCAATTTAGATATCTTCTATAAAGAAGCCTTCCATAACACTCCGAGTCATGTCAGGGTGGCCTTCCTAGGTTCTGGCAGCACCTTGCACATTTCCTTTCAAAGCATTTACTGCCTTTTCTAATTTTATTTTTCATATTTTTAATAACAGTTGTATTGAGATATAATTCACACACCATAAACCTCACCTTTTATTGTTTACAATTCAGTAGTTTTCAGTATATTCACAGAGTTCTGTGTCCATCACCATTAACTGTATAATATTTTCATCATTTCCAAAAAAAACCCCATATGCAGTAACAGTCACTTTCTATTTCCGCAGAACACTCCTCCCACCTGGCACCACTAATCTACTTTCTCTTTCTATAGATTTGTCTATCTTGGACTGTCTTATAAATGGAATCATAAAATATGTGTCCTTTTGTGTCTGGCTTCTTTCATTTAGGAGGTTTGAAAGGTTCATCTATGTTGAGCACGTATCATTACTTCATTTCTTTTTATTACTGAATAATATTCCATTGTATACATATGCCACATCTTATTTATTCTTTCACAAGTTGGTAGGCATTTGAGTTGTTTCTATTTTTAGAGTATTATAAATAATTCTACTGTGAACATTAATATACAAGCTTTTGTGTAAAAGTATGTTCCAAATTCTCTTGGGGATATATCAAAAATGGAATTGGTGGATCATAAGATAATTCTGTACTTAACATTTTGAGGAACCAACAACTATTTTCCAAAATACCTGACTCATTTTACATTTCCACCAACAACATATGAGGGTCCCAATATCTTACATCCTTGCCAACACGTGTTATTGCCCATCTTTTTTATCACAGCCATCATAGTGGTTGTGAAGTGTTATCTCCTTGTGGTTTTCCTTTGCATTTCCTTAATGACTAACAATGTTGTGAATCTTATATGCTTGTTGACCATCTTTATATATTCTCTGGAGAAATGTTTATTCAAATCCTTTGCTCATTTTGTAATTGGGTTATTTGTCTTTTTTTGTTGTTGAATGTGAGTTCTTCATATTTTCTGGATACAACTCACCAGATATGTGATTTGCAAATATTTTCTCCCATTTGGAAGTTGTCTTTTCACTTATTTGGTGGTGTCCTTTAAAGCACAAAAGATTTAATTTTAATAAAGTCCAATTTATCTTTGTATTAGGTTTCTACTGCTGCTGTAACAACCACAAACTTAATGGCCTAAACCAACACAAAGTTATTATATTGCAGTTCTGGGCAATATAATAGTCTAAAATGGGTATCACTGGGTGAAAATCAAAATGTTGGCACAGCTGCACTGCTTCTGGAGGTTCTAGGGGAGAATCTGTTTCCTTGCCTATTCCAGCTTCTTAAAACTGCATACTCGTGGTCTTGCATCACTCCAAACTCTGCTTCTGTCTTCACATTTCCTCCTCTGACTTTCCTGTGTCCTTTTTCCCCTTAAAAACCCCTTGTGATTATATTGGACCCACCCAGATAACCCAGGATAATCTCTCCAGGTTGAGATCCTTAACTTAATCACATCCACAAAATCCCTTTTGCCAGGTAAGGTAACCACAAGTTTGGGGGATTTGAATGCAGACATCTTTCTGGAGATGTTAATCTACCTACCACAATTTATTTTTATTTTTTTGCCACTTGTGCTTTTGGTGTCATTTGTAAGAAATCATTGCCCAACCCAAGATCACAAAGATTTAGGCCTACGTTCTTTTAAAGAGTTTTATAGTTATAGCTCTTACATTTAAGCCTATAATTCATTTGGCATTAATTTTTGTATATGGTATGAAAAAAAGGTTCAACATCATTCTTTCACATATGGATATCCAGTTGTACAAATACCATAAGTTCAAAAGACTATTCTTTTCCCACAGAATTGTCTTAGCATCTTTGTCAAAAATCAATTTAACAAAATACAAGTGTTTATTACCAGACTCTATTACACTGATTTATGCCAATAGGTCATACCACATTGCCTTGATTACTGTAGTTTTGTAGTGAGTTTTGATAGCAGTTGGTTTGAGTCCTCCAACTTTGTTCAAAGATTGTTTTGGCTATTCTGAGTCTTTTGAATTTCCATATGAGTTTTTGAATCAGCTTGTCTATTTATGCAAAGAGGTGGTGTGGATTTTGATATGGATTTTATTGAATCTGTAGATCAATTTGGGGAATATTATCATGATAACAATAGTAAATCTTCTAATCCATGGACATAAGACATTTTCCCATCTATTTAGGTCTTTAATTTATTTCAGTAATGCTTTATAGCTTTCAGTATACAAGTCTTGCACTTCTTTTGTTATATTTATTCCTAAGTACTTTATTCTTCTTGATGGTATTCTAATTCTTATTTTCATTTTCAAATTGTTCATTGACAATGTATAGAAATGCAATTACTTGTCGAATGTTGATCTTGTATCTTACAACCTTGCTGAATTCATTTATTAGTTCTAACAGTTTTTATATATGGATTCCTTAGGGGTTTCTATAAAAAAATTATGTCATTTGCAAATAGAAATTGTTTTATTTATTCATGTCCAATCTGGATGCCTTTTATTTATTTTTCTTGCATAATTGCTCTGTCTAGACCCTAATGTTGAATAGAGAGGTAAGAGAAGATATCATTCTTTATTTTAATACTATCTTAAATTATCTGTCTTCCCCATTACAATATAAGCTTAGCAGTGGCTTAGTTCATGGTACAGTAAATAACTGATGTTCAGTATAAATATTTTAAATGAAAAGCAGAATATGAAAATTGTCAAAAGAAAGATGCAAATAACTAAAGTTTCAGGAGATGTAGTTATCATTTTTTAGTAGGTATAAAAGAATACAAACTGGATCTTAAAGGATGTGTTGGATTTTGACAAGGTAAGATACCTTCTAGGCAGAAGGAAAGTGTAAGCAAAGGCATTTAGGGAGAAAGACATAGGGTATGATTATGAACACTAGGTATAACTGAATATTTTACAGAGAAAATGATGGTATGTCCTCATTATTGTGAATTTAGTTATTAAAATGCCAAGAAGATAATACGGACCAGTTAAACCAAGAAATTTTCATATGCAGTATGTATCTTAGGATAATTATAGTAATAATGCACCAAACGGTATTTTGTAATAGGTTCACTGACCACCCCATAAGACAAGGAAATTTTTCTATTAGTTTAACCAAGTAATATTTTTGAAATCTGATGATTAATCAATAAATAATGATGAAATGTTAGGAAAAAGTGTCAATTACAGGCTATTTTGGAACAGGAGAGGCCATTTCACCTTTATATTAGAACTCTGATATGTCACAAGAAATGACTCTCCCCTGTGGAATCTTATTAAATTTAGTACCAGTTTTACAAAAGAAAATTTTTGTCTCTGCTGCCTCATGGCAAAGGAAAATTGCTAATCTCTGATGTGAAGATTCCCAGGTTTGACTGCTGAGATTGGACATCTGCCATTCATGCTCTCACACTTACTTGTTAAGGTTTGGCACCAATTCAAACAATATGAAAACTCAGTGTCATGTAAAGACAGCAGTTTAGTTAAGACCCTGCTTGATTATTTGTGTTTTGCTACTCCAAATAGTTTCTTGTGGGGAGATTTTATCAGTGACATGCATGTTCTAAATGATATTTAAAATGTAATTAAACTAAAAACACTAGTGAAATTATAGAAGTGCCAGAAGTTTTTTAGAATGAAACTTACACATGTTTCAAAATAAAAAAGTATGAAATAAAATTTTATTTTTCAAAAAAAAAACTATAAAATAAAAAAATTTGAAAAGTAAATTATTCAAAAATCAATCAGTTCCCCTCTTTCCCTCAGTAAGGAATTCAGATTCATTGTGGCTTGAGAAATACAGTCCTTGTACAAAGTAAAATTAACTCCTAAATTAAGGCTTGCTCCCTTTCAGGGAATTCATGGTTTTGTCTAGGATAAACATTAGAATAAGTGGTCATACTTTTAAAGAGCTAGTTTGTTGGGACTTTGGTAAAGACGTGGATATGGATATCCTTCTCTATCTTACTTTATTCTCTCCCATACCTCTATAATAATTTATTGGCTTTGATGACTGATTTACTCTAATTTTTATCTTAAAGTGTTAGAAAGTAAAATGTCTTGAGAGCTTGTAAATAAATGCAACATTCCAATAAGAGGATAGGTTCTTCTACAGATTCCTCTGAAGGACCCATAAAGTTGTTTCAATCAAAAAACATAAATTAATGGAAACATTAAGGTTCAGGTTGAGTAAAAGTAGGTTTCCGTCATTGTTTTGAAATAGACTTTTAGGTTCAGTGTCCCTCAGGGCTTAAGGGGGAAGTGAAGCCTCCTAAGTGGTCTTTGTATTCTCAGGAGTCAGATGCAGTTGTGCTCCTTACTTAAACAAGGACTTGGTCTTGGTTCTTAACTGCAAGTGTAGTAGAGACAGAGCCACTCCCCACTAGGCTCTGTGCTCGCCGTGAAGTTCCATGTATGCTTTTTATTTTTTCAACCAATATTTACTGAATACTACTGTGTACCTAGCACTGTGCTAGATGCTGAGAATACAGTGGGGCAAAGAAGGCTCTCTGTTCTCAAGTCGCTTCTAGCACAATGGATAAGAGAGGTTATATGGTGTACATCACATTTACCTGTCTCGACAATTTCCTCCATATCCTCCAACCTTTTGGCCTTTGTTGGTGCTCTCCCCCTTCATCTGAGAATGCCTCCTCTCTCCTCACAATTAAAACATTACCCAAATTCAAGGTCTAGCTAAATACCTAGTCTCTTTCACAAATCCCACTCCAACACATATACATGCTCTTCTAGAGCAAGGCCCTTCAGCTTCTCTCACACCCTGAAAGTGCCTAACAATAAATTATGCATACTGTAGAGCCCTGATGATTTTGCACATAACCAACAAGAAGAAATAACTGGGACGTTCAAAAGAAGAACCTTTAGACATTTTCAACCATGTACTCGAAGAAATTTTAAAAAAAGGAGCAACCCACACAAACTCATCCTACTATGTTTTCACTTGAATCCAAGTGAAGAATTCACTCAAGGGCATGACAGCCTAATAGAGTGAGAGGCATTAATTATACTCTCTGAAGGAGCCATCCTCAGCCATGCATCTCAAATGTTCACCACCTGAAGTGAGTCACCAAGGCAGTGCCAACACTAGGCAGAAGCATGTAGGCATATAGTGATCTCTGTCCCTTAACTCAGTTTTCCTCTATGATTTGGTAGTTTTCAAAGCCCTAACAAGGAAATTGACAGTCTGCATGAGGTATAATGCCTTTTCTATAAGAACAAGTCTGACTTTATAAGACTCCCCTGCTGAACAAAATAATTCAAATATTAAAAAGTATATCCTATATGATTCCATTTATAGGAAATTCTAAAACAACAACAGAAATCCAACCAACCAGTTGTTGCCCAAGGCTGAGGTGGGGGAACTGGCTGCAAAGGAAAACCAGACAATTTGGGAAGGTAGGTAATGAAAGTATTCTATATGTTGATTATAGGAGTATTTACAAAAGTGCACATACTTTGTCAATACTCATTGACCTGTACTTCAGATGGGTGAATTTTATTGTATGTTAATTGTAACTCAATAAAATTTGTTTAAAAGTTAAAAAAACAAACACAAAAGGTCTCCAGTGTTGTACTAATAATTCTGGAGTCAAGAAGTAGAACTTGATGAGAATTTTTTTAAATTATGCAATTGATTCATTCTAAGAACTGAAACCTAAAAACATGTGGACTTAGCTCTTCATCACCTTTCAAAAGCACTTCTGACTCATTCTTCAAAGTCATTTTTTTGTGGCTTATTTTCTTACTTATATTTTTCTTTGATGTTTCATATGTTCAGGTCCATGGTAAAATTATTAAGCAGTTTGCTTCTGACCACCCAACCAGCTCCACTTTCAGCATCACTTTACCTACTCTGTCTCCTCCCAGGAAACACATTCTGTCCTCTGGTTTCTCTTTGCCTCATATCCCTACCAAAAATTATTACCAATATCATCAACAGCTAATGCTTCCTGAACACAGTATTTCCCAGACATTCTGCTACTTGGATTCATTTATTTAACCTTCAAAATATCCCTCTGAAGTCAGTATTTTGTTATAACCATTTTCACAGATAAAAAAATTAGTCTTGTAGAGATGAGGCAATTTTCCCAACTTCTAAAAATTAGTAGGTTACAGAGTCTTGATTCAACTCTCAATCAAGAGCCTGCATCCATAACCAATATGCTTGGTGCCTAAGGCCATTCTATAAGAGCCCCACTCTGCATTAATTGGTAGCTACATCAAATAAAGCATTCCTGCTAATGTGTTAGTGAGTCACTGTCTTACCACACTGAGGCCACACATCCAAAATCCCATCAAGGTCTTCTTCCCATAGAAGACTGAAATAGTCTGTGAGAGATGGGTGTGCTGGAGTAATCAAGAGACCTTTCATTAAGAATCTGAGGTCATGAAAATTTTCCCGTCAAGGTTAAATTTAATAGGTAGTCATTTAAGAAAAAGCTAAAGGAATCATCAAAATAAACAAATTCTCTATGACTATTTCTTACAGATTGACTAAAATTGTCTGTTTCCACAATCAAGAAATGATATCTCTGTAGCAGTCTGTCCATTTTTTAAAGAAAATATTTTAATTTTTTGCAGTAAAATTCAATAGGGAAAATACCCTAGAGGAAACTTTCTTTTTCCTAGCAAATTCACCAACACTCTTTTCCAACAATGGACTAGAAATAATAATGTCAGTAAAATATTCCAACTATAATATGACTAGCCCATGGGAGATCTTGGAATTTATTATGATCCTTCACCTTGTATTTTTACATCTCAAAAATTGAAAATTTTGAAAAATAATTTTATGTTTCCCTTTCCAAGAGATATTTTATAAATGTAAAAGTGACAAGTTAATAGTCACTTGAATCAAAATGACCTTTAATTAACACCCTTCTCCCTAATCATAATTACTATAACAACTTTAAAGCACTTTCATGTATCTTTGGGTTCAACAGCTGCTACAATGGCTTCCTCTTTAAAAACATAGTAGATTACAGTCAAAAAGAAAGTTACATATATGGAAGATTTATTTAAAAGAAAAAAAACACAGAGTCTGGACTTGCCACCTCCAGATATAATACTTCAAGCCCTGGGAAAGGACAGATATTGATTTATTAGGACATCAAAGGTATAAAGCTTATCAAGTAATGTATCTACAAGATATAGATGCAAAGTATGCTTTAGCATATATTTTGTAAAAGAAAGCTTTGATAAGCACATGAAAAGGCATTCAACATCATTAGTCATTAGGGAAATGTAAATCAAAACTATAATGAGATATCACTTCACATCTACTAAGAAGCCTACAATAAAATAAATAGTGCTGACAAGGATGTTGAGAAATTGCAATTCTCATACATTGTTGGTAGGAACGTTAAATGGTGCAGCCCCTGTGGAAAACAGTTTATGGTTTCTCACAAGGTTAAACATAGAAACATTATATGATCCAGAAATTCCACCCCTAGGTATACATCCGAAATAACTGAAAGTAGGAACTCAGACAGATACTTGTACACCAAATTTCATAGCAGAGTTATTCACAATAGCCAAAAGGTGCTAACAACCTGTGTCAATCAACAGATGAATGGATAAACCAAATGTGATACATACATACAGCAGAATATTTTTCAGCCACAAAAAGGAATGAAATTTTGATACATACTATAGTATAGATGGATCTTGAAAACATGCTTAGTAAAATAAGTCAGACACAGAAGTGCAAATATTGTATGAGTCCACTTATAAGAAGCACCTAGAATAGACAAATTCATGGAGACAAAAAGTAGAAACAGAAAGGGGAGTTATTATTTAATGGGTACAGAATTTAAGTTGGACATGATAATTTTTGAGTATACATAGTGGTGATGGTCACAAAACATTATGAATGGATGTAATGCCATTGAATTTGTACACTTACAAATGGTTAAAATGATAAATAGTATGCTATGCATATTTTACCACAATAACAATAATTTAAAAGAAAGTTGCAATTATCTCTAGACTCTTCCCCCACAAATGTAGTTCAGCTCATTTCTCCACAGAAACAATTAATTAGGAGAATTAACTGTTGCTAGATACAGTATAAGAAGGGGTTATATTTAATATCTAGACAGAATATAGTTTAGTCGAAGGAATCATGAAACTGGGATGCGACACCAATAGTGTGCCATCCTCTATTTGTTTCCCATCAGTTTATTTCACCTCCTAAACTAGATAATAAGATCACTTGGGGAAGACGTCATGTCTGTCCTCCTCTACTATGCTTCACAATATCATTATGCACAAGAAGGATATTCCATAATTGAGTCAATGACTTTTAACTTAAAAGGAATCTGTCAAGTCAATTCCATCTGAAACATAAAGAGACAGAAAATCTGTTAGCAGGAAAGACTGAAGTCAGTTGGAAACTAAGAAGTGCTGGTGTTTTCCATTTCATTCAAATGGCAGCAAATCAAATTACAATAATTACTGATGTCTACTTAGGCACACAAAGAAAAGGCAATACACGGAACTCAAATCGCTGACACACAGCTGAGTATTTTGCTGCATTCAATATTTCTTTCAAGAAGTAGCAGAAGGTGGCATGTGCTTAGCGTAGGAGTCATGAGTTTTCCATTTAACTCCATCAATCAGTTTAACCCCATACAAAAGACTAGGCTTTGAAGAAGTAACTGATCTTGTTTGCCTCAATTTCCCCATCTGGAAAGCACAATGCTTCCTTCATATACTTTACAAGCTTGTGTTCTAAAATTACATTAATTTACAACTGAAACGAAATTTTAAAAATAAGTTGGCTCCCACCCTCTTTCTTCACAGATAAATCAGGTGAGGAGAGGGTTAATCATATTCTCAAAATCACCTAGTTGGTTAAGGATAGAGTCAGTGCTGGGCATCAGGTCTGCCGAAGAGTTATTCTGTGTCATTATTACCTCACCCCACTGTGTTTTGAAATGAATCATAAATCTGTTTGAAATGTAAAAAATATACATAAATGAAAGTAAAGATTTAATACAGATTTAGGTGGATAACCTATTTATGTTCTGGATATCCTCAGTAATAGCTCTATCAAAGAAGGAAAATAAGAAATGATTTAGTTTCTAGTTTATACCATACAGAGTAAAGAACTGTAATTCAAATTTACAAGGACATGAGATATATCTGATTTGCAGCTGTATAGGCTACATGGCTATGGTTAAGTTTTCTCCTCTCTGTTACTCTACATGGTTGTCCCAGGAGGACAGTTTAATACTTTACCTAAATCTTATTGAATTAATGACTACATGGCTGCTTTTGGATGTAACAGAATTGTGTGCATACCTTCTCAAGGGCTCTCAGTAGTCTTGATTCCTTAAAGTGTCAGGCTTTGGGGACAAAAGAAATGCATCAAAACCCACCGGTGGGGATGCTTATGGTCCATAGTCACAGCCTCAGTCACCCTTGTCCTAGTAAACTACATCAAAGATGTGTGTCTGCATGTCAGATCATGAAGAAAAGCTGGAAAGAGCTCACTTTAATTGGTGTAAGTTCATCACTGTTGCTAAAAGGCAGCTTTAGGTGTCTTTTTGACAGCTGAGTAAAAGCCATTTTCAAACACTGAAAAGTCATGTTAGCCGGTAAGTTTTCCCTGACTAAAGGGACAACTTTAACAAGAAATTTTAATTTGGTGACACCAGAATTATACGCTGTTATTACTAGCACCTTGTTACAACATGCAGAGAGATGTGTCCCAAAATGTCTACCATCTATAATATTGTATGGCTATAAAGAGTAATAATACCAAGTCTGCTGTCACAAGATTTCCAAAGATAGTACAAGCTGACAGAATATTTGATATCAACACAAACAGAAATACTAGGCATTTAATTGAACAAATATTTTTGAGCACCAACTAGGTTGTAGGTTGAGGAACTCCTTTTACTCTGCAGAATAAATGCTAGTTGATACCATCAGCTAGATCTGAGGAGTCAGAGGGCATGAAGAAAAACTGAAGGTCTGTAAGAGCTACAGAGAATAACTAGGAGAAACTGGAACAGCCTTGGTTACAGAGTAAGATCCAGGACCCATCTGAGGTGAAAGGCCATGTGTCTATTGTGATAGAAATCAACACTTGTGACTTTCTCCAACAGTCCTCTGCATCCTGGATATAGAATCAAAAAAAAAAAGTGTATTGATCCAAAGCAGTTATTTTTTTTGGAAGATTATAAAAGGTTAGGGAGCAAGAATTTTAAGGTATGGCCCTTAAATTACGAAGGATGATCACATATAAACCTATATTCTATTACTAGTCTACTAGTCTGGGACAAAACTGCTCTATTCATTTTCTTTTCCACTATTTAATACTGAAACTAAATGGTTTTATAAAAAATTCTTCTTTTTAAATAAAAAAGACAGGACTCTGTCCGAATTACATGCATAGTTGAGATGAAATTCAAATTTTGCTCTTAAAAATATGGGTAAAAGAGTTTTTGTTCCAGTTTCAGTGGCATCTGAGACAAGCCCAAGGGTCAT
The DNA here is from genome assembly GCF_963924675.1 of Phocoena phocoena. Classification (NCBI taxonomy): domain Eukaryota; kingdom Metazoa; phylum Chordata; class Mammalia; order Artiodactyla; family Phocoenidae; genus Phocoena; species Phocoena phocoena. Next base: position 52,115,380 of record NC_089220.1, on the reverse strand, counting down.
GATCCAGCTACATCAGTGAATAGCACTTGGATGTGTTAGCCCGGTGTATATGTAGCTCTGGGGATGAAAGCATGCTTGTGTGTATCTGGGCCGGTACTAACAGATATTCTTCAATAAAACTTGAACTCGCTTTAACTGCAAAGTAGTCTCATGAATCCATACAGATACAAAACTTATATTCTCTCTTTTAGCTTTGGAGTTCTGGTTTAGGCTTATTTTCCTGGAGTCACTATCCACTGTTTTAGATATGACCACTGTAGGAAATTCACTCATTTAGAAAGAACAGAAATGCCACAATTGATGCTACATATTTAATCTAAAAAGAGTTCCTGTCAGGACTGTGGAAACCTATTACTGTTTTAAATCTAAACAGAAATTATTTTTTAAATAAGCAGCACGTGTTTTGCTTCTATCTTGTACCAGCAACTTAATGTGTTTACGAAATGACCATGTTAAACAACTAACCAACTACCCGACGGGCACAATCACAAAGGTATACTGTGAGTACCAGTTATACTAAATCCAAAGAGACAGCGGAGACCAAGAGGCCCAGCACAGAGTGAGCACAGAAAAGCACTAATTAGCGCCTGATTTTAGATAAGACAGTGCCAAGAGGGATGAGCAGCATGAACTTTGATCAGATGAATCACTCATTAAACAAGCGGAATAATTCCACTTTATTTTTCGAGGGTGTTTATGGAGCTCTGAAACTCTGTAAAATACAAACAATTACAACCTCTAAAAGCAGCAGGAAAAAGAGACCACCTATATTTCCTCTCTTACTAGGTTGAAATTTGCATATGTTTAGTTTCCCACTAGGTCTCTATGGAAAACTATTTCCAGTAAAGAAGATTTTAAACAGGAATTTCTTTGGGGAGGGGCGGGGAGTGACAAAGTACCTGAATTTTTTGCTTGAGGCTTCCAAAAGCAGGAAAATTTAACTATCAGTTTGTCCGCAGTATGCAAACTTCATGCAAGATAGAGCTTGGGGAAAAAACTAGCTCAACACCCATGCTTCCGTTATATAGGGCTCAGGGGCTGTGAAACATGTTGTACGAGATAGAAGTGGCCCCAGAACGCAGAAGGTTAGGTTCAATGCTGCATATTTTTGAACTTTGTTCTGATATATATCACTGGAGTCCAAGTGAGGTATTTAGTCTGAAAGTTTAAGGTTATCAGTTAAAAAGGAAACAACATGGGCCATAAGTCATACATTAAATGGAGCCTACCCAGGACTTTCATTCATTTATTGCCCACACAAAGCCACAGGAGCCTGCTTATCCTTACAAGTTCATCTGGTCAATTTAGGGGTTTAGATTAATGAGTCTATATAAAATCTACCCCAACAAGAATTAGGATCATAGCTCTCTAAGCACCAACACAGTCTGTCTGCCAAAACACGGAGACATGCAATATTTTTACTTTTTCCATCTGCAATGATTTAAATAAAGGGATTCTAATTTTTTTTGTCACACCACTAATTGATTTCGCTTTTACAGTCCTTTCCCAGCCATTAATGAAACTAACCAATTTCACTGGAATGCTTTATTAAACTAATACATCACTGTGTACTAGTTCCGCATAGTGATGTATTAGTCCATCCTCAAATTATATACAGTAGACATGAAATCACCACTGCTCAAAGAAGCACTTCTTCAAACAGGGGTGTTATTTGATGTCACACTGAAAATGCTCCTGTGTCAGGTTGCTCCTCTGAAGCAACAAGAGATCTATATTCTGCAAGATGCTGATTAGCAAATGCTTTGATTTTGTCCGAAGACTAAGCTAAAATTAGATGTGGATTTATCTCCCGTTCCCCCACTCGTCTCTCACAGTCTCTCTCTGCCCACCTCCTTTCTCTTTTCCCTTCTCTGCTCCATGCCCATTGTCTCCAAACCTTTGGAAAACTTTGCTGAACATACATGTAATTGATTGATAGTCCTTGAGCCAAACTGGAGTAAAATGTGAAAGGAATACTTGTACTTTGATACTTCAGATGTCACTTTTCTCACTTCCTTTGTACCTCATTTGTCCCTTTTTTCTCCTTACCCACCACCACTCTCACCTCTGCTCCTCCTTCCTCCTGAATCTGGATCTCACTCTAGCTCTCTCAGATTAAAAACAGTCATACTTTCGGGCTTTCCTGGTGGCGCAGTGGTTGAGAGTCCGCCTGCCGATGCAGGGGACACGGGTTCGTGCCCCAGTCCGGGAGGATCCCACATGCCGCGGAGCGGCTGGGCCCGTGAGCCATGGCCGCTGAGCCTGCGCGTCCGGAGACTGTGCTCCACAACGGGAGAGGCCACAGCAGTGAGAGGCCCGTGTACCGCAAAAAAAAAAAAAAAAAAAAAAAAAATAGCCACACTTTCTTTGCAGCCCCTTTCATCAGGAAGGGGGCCTATTTCTCCACCCTTTGAATCTGGGTGGGCTTTGTGAATTTCATGGAAATGATATCCTACAATTTCCAAGACGGCCTCATTCTCACCCTCTTAACCTTGAGATCATCATACTCTGGAAAAGCCTGGTCTGGCTTCCTCGAGGCTGAAAGGCCCCATGAAGAGAGAGGTGCAGCTGTCCCAGGTGACCCACCTGCTGAAGCATCTCCATGACAGTGTACAGGCAAGACCCGCAGAAGAAAAAACCACAGAATCACTGGGAATAATAAATTGTGTTTAAGCTACCAAATTGGGGAGTGGTTTGTTATGGAGAAATACACAACAAAAAGCTCCGGCAGCTTTCAGTTCCTCTTTTTTTCCTATTTTCTTCTGTACAATTTAAGATATCTTGTGCTACCAATGCTATTGACATTTGTCTAGTAACAAGTGTTTCCTTGGGTTCATATTTTTGTATTTGGTAAAGAATTTTTTAATAAGTAACAGCAGTTAGCTATAAACCCATCAATTCATTTAACCTCAAGGAGAGAGAATGAAGGCAATCACTATTTTCCTACTTACAGATAAGAAGCAAAATAGTTAAGTGGCAATACATACGTGTTTGTGTCTGTATGCATGTGTGCACACACAAACGTTTTTTGATTACAGCTATAAGGAAGTCCTAACTACAAGAGGAGCGTATGGACCCACGGGGATGGATGAGTCAGCTGGGGGATGGATGATTCAGCTGGTAGATGGAAGGAAATTAGAAACTGCTGTATATCATATTTTTCTATAAGACATTATAGATGGAACAACATCATTTACAAGAACAGAGAAAATCACATCAAATCAGCCCAGCAAATATTCAAGGGAACAAAATTATGGTAATATCCTATGTTCCCACAGTCCTATACATAAGCTTTACAATGGTTACAATGAGAGAAATGAAACTCAGAATTCCCCAAAATAACTTTAACATGAATTCTGAGGCAGGTTTGTGAAATTCCTTCTCACAAGTTGAAGTATTCCGTGCAAAAATAAAAACAGATTTTAGAGTAGGTTCCAACAATCGCTATTGCTATTTGATTATACGGTACAAGTGTATTTCATAATGTAATACCCTAAGTAATCTAGCTCCTTCCCTATCTCTCCTCATTTCCTTCAATTCTCCTCTTTATTGTGGTCTTGGTTTTTCTCAAGTATGCTCAGCCCATGCACACGGCTGTCTCCTGACCAACATCCAAGTCTCTTCCTTCGTGTTGCTGTCTCAGTGAGGTTGTCTCCAATCACTATACCATATGGTCCTCCCCCCCAGGTAATGTTTTACATATAATCGGGTTATAAAATTTTACATATCACACATCACTAACTGAAATTATTTTATGTTTCTGTTATTCTATTTTTTATTTTCTTCAACTAAAGTATACAGTCTGTGAGTTTAGTTACCTTCCTTTTCTTGTTCACGACTACGTCCTTAGCCCCTAGAATATGTGAACATAATGTGTGAGTGGGCAAATGAACTACATAGATAGGAAGTACAGAGCGGACTGCCTCACCAGGCGAAAAGTCATCCCATGTAACTTCTTCCCGCCACATCACACAATTTGGAATCACTTCCCTTTTCTATCAAAACCAGGACTCAGAAAAGAAAGGTAAATTTTGATATGGCCATGAAACTCTTTTTAAATGGTATCTACTGAAAGGAACCTAATTTAATCCAAGAGCTAAATATATATTCTATATGTTCAAAATGTACTTTGGTCATCACCATGTCAGGGCATGAGACACCCGCCACTCTCCATTAGTAGAGGTAATTGAGACCTAACTGTGTAGAGCTAGCCCGGAATCACGGCCTCCAGCTCCGACCTTACATCTGAGGCTAAATACTAAAGGTACAGGTTTGCCTTGTGTCAGCAGATCCACCCACACCACTTTGAAAAGGCACCACCATTTCCTACAGCACACAGTACGCTTATAAAGATGTATGATATGATTCGTTTCCCACTGGGAAGAAACGGTTTGTAGGACAAAAAGAGCTGCTGTGAGTGAGTCAGAAAGCATGCATCTTGTGCAAAGCTGAAATGCCTCGCTCCATGAACCACAAAGAATTGGTTTTTGTTTTGTTTTTTGTTTTGTTTTTAAATAATTCACCAGTTTTCCTTATCACTTAAACTATAGAGTTTTATCAATAGTTTAATGAATATTAAGGAAGAATGTCATGCGTTAGCAAAGGTTATAACACTAGGAAGCTTGAGTTAAAAAAAAAAAAAAGCATACACTAGTATAACCAAATTGTCCTAAATTTTAATTGGCCCAGTATTTGTAGAATAATTGAATTTCAAAATTTTTTGTTATTGTTTGCTAAAGATTATTTGGGTAATAGCAAGAGTCAAATTATTTTTAAAGTTAAGATTTCCTGTAAGAAATACATGCCCAAGAAAATAAACACATATTTCTATATTATAATGCATATTTCAGTAGAAAACAAATTGCTTGACATTCGTCTCCAGATATATGTTGCCTCTGAATTTGTGTAGATTTACTCTCCTATAATAGAGATTAGAGCAGGAAAATGGAGAAAATAAAGCATATGAAGGTAGGTATTTTATCTTCATCTTTATCTTTAAAAGATAGGTATTTCAGTGTCGCTTATGGAACAAGGGGACGTCACAGCTAATGATATACGAACTTTGTTCACCATTTATTTTTTACTGTCAGTTTTACTGCAGCTAAGTGGGAAAAGCATAAGTTATTTTACTTGCTGTATATCAATGGAACTACTTAGCTCAGGCAAAATGAAAATTTTAACATACTCTTCTGTGGCCTTAATTTTAAGTCTAACATTTTTAGCCAGGAAATGGTTCAGCTCATTGTATGGTGGGGCAGCGAGGGTCAGTGGTGGCAGTGTTGGTCAATAACAAGTAATCAAGGACCCAAATGGAGATGGCATAAAGGGCAAGGAGCCTTGCAAGCAACAGCCTGGGGAGGATGTAAACACACACAGACACAGAAGGAAGGGCCCTACATTCAGACTAAGTGGTCTTGACTACACCATGTAGGCCAGAAGGGATATGGGATTTGTATTTTAGAAAACTGGTTAATAAGCAAACTTAATTCAGTACCTTCAAATAAGTAGTCAATAGCTATTCAATTACTTAAAACAGGTTAATGTTCTTGTATATATAGGGAACAGCCTAATCCAGCCCCATGGGAAAATTGCGTTTATAATGTGATCAGATCAAGTACTAAAGAGAGACTCTGTACTGCAACACTGCCATGTGGTTGTCGTTGTTGCTGTTTTCCTGATGCACTTACTGCGCTGCTTTTCCCCAATGGGGGAAAAATATAAAAAACTTGCCAAAAATCACCATGAGTTTCTTTTGCAATCCTATGACCACACAACTGGTAATGGTTTGATATATTCAATGTAAGCCCAATAAAATAAATATTTTAATGTCCATTTAGTAATATCTACACCCCATGGCGGGGAAGGCATCACTAAACCGAGCACAGCCGTATCACCTCTCATGGACACTGGCTCAGGAATAGGTGATAGGTGCTAGCAGTTCCTAGTGAGTTGGGGTATATTATAGCTCATTCCTGAAGACCTCCCCACCTTCTTCTGACTAGAACTGTGAGAAATTAATCAGCTTAATTATATAGTATGATCCTCCGGCAGCAGTAAGACAAGTGATACAACAACTTTTGTTTAGATCCCACCAAACCATACATTCTTACAAAAAGTATTCACTGAGAGCATATAATATTCCAGAGGAAAGTCTAGGCACTGTAGACAGTGAATAGAACATACAAAAAATATGGGCTCTCACGGAGCTGAGATGAGTGGGACGGGGGTGGTGCAGAGAGAAACAAATAAATAGGCTAATGTATAATATATCCGATGTTGATAAATAAAACAAGGTAAGAAGTATAGGGAATGTTACATTGCTGGGAGTGGACAAGCTTGCACTTTTATAGAGGGGTCAGGAAAAACCTTGGCATGCAGGCTTGAAGAGATGAATAAGTAAGCAATGGGGCTACTAAGAAAAAAATTCCAAAGGGAAGAGCAAATACAAAGGCTGTGAAGTGGGTGAAAGAATGTCCATATATGAAGAACGATGGTCAGGAAGTCCTGTGACTAGAGCAGTGGGGGACCAGGGTTGTGAGAGGTAAGTTCAGAGAGGCAACAGAGCCCTGATCAGTTAGCATCTGGTAGGCCACTGTAAGGATGTTGGGCTTTCCTCCTGAGTGAAGTGGGAAGTCATGGAAAGTTCTCAGCAGGAGAAAGATGTAAAACATAATTTCTAAAAGAATAACTCTGGCAGCTGTATTGAAAGTAGGCCAAGGCGCACAAGGGCAGAGGCGGGAGACTCGTTGGGAGCTGCTAGTCTGTGACCTGGTTGACAGCTGATGACGTTATGACTCCGAGGGAGGGCAGTAGCAGTGAAAGCGGCTGAATTCTGAATATACATCAACGTAGAGCTATGCTGACAGTTTGGAGATTGGTTTGGGAAGAGAGAGAAAAGTCCAGGTTTCTACTTTGAGCAACTGGAAGCCATTTACCAAGAAGGAAAGGAATCCTAGAAGAGGAGGTCCAATCAGGAAAAATCAGGCATTCAGTTCTGATGTTAATTTTGAGATGTCCCAAATCTCAGGTGCTTGGAAAGCCAATTGCCAGACAAACCAAGCACAGCAGAACCAAGAGACGTAGCAAGATACTGGCGGTATAGTGCACAATGATCAAGCATATTATTGCCCAGCAACCCAACACAGCACATAAAAAAGGCTAGCTCTCAGCAATTCTGGGGAGCAAAGCAGGGACTCACCTGTGTGAGCAATACTTGTGCGGTAAGGAGAGGTGCACTATAGCCCATTACTTCCCAAGAGTGGAGGGATGTGTTTAGCAAGACACAGATAGCACAGAACTATAATATAAACAATTATTTGGGGATCCTGAGTGTAGCATTTAGTGGGGAAAACTCTGGCTATCTTATTTGGAAATATTTTCCAAGTTTCCAAATAAATACTTTATCCAAGAAATACGTTTCCCCTAATCTGTATCCCAATACTATTTTTCTACTGCACTCACCACATTCTATTTTATATTTAAAATATATGTTTATGTACCTGTTTCCTGTGTTTTATCAAATGCCAGTCTCTGGAATGGAGTGTGACATCTAGTAGGTGCAGGACAAAGACTTACTGCGTAGAATTCATGTAAGTAATTTAGGAGGTTACACACCCTTATTGGAAAGACCAGCAATGTAAGAGAACTATTTGTTATATTACTATACTTTAAAATGAAAACATTTATAAATATAAGCTTTAAAACAATAACAACAAAATAGGCTCTATAAATTTCTTAAGCTGCTCAAAGTTCTAGATGCCTAAGGTTATAACTACTGGCATGTGAATTTTAACTTTCATTAACACTGAAAGTGAATTGGCTTTAAGTCTTATACAGCACTTATCGTCTAATATTTTTCACTGTTGGCTATGCAAAGCTACTTGGATGTGCTCCTATTTGAAAACCCTTAAAACTTCTCCAAGTAATTTGCCACTGTTTGTGCTCTTTAAGTACTAGCTGTATTGGGGTTCCCCCCCCCAAATAAAGTGCTGAAATAGCATTTCTAGCTCAGGAAACACGTTATACACATAAAGTGAACATACTCTATTTCCACAGGTAAAAAAGTACAAAGTAAAATTCATACCCAGTTTAAAATACGCAGCTGGTTCACGACTTGTTAGGCAAGTATGTTCTTGAAATCTAAGTCTGACCATACTAAAAGTGGACCAAGTTTGTCTGTAGGATTTCCCCTTCCTGGGCCTCACTCACACCCCTCTCTCAGCATCCTTTGGAGACCTACTGACACCATGTTTTCTTTCCCCTATTACTTAGTTTTGAAAACTGAAGTTGGGGAAGAATTTCAGACAACAGTTCACATTGAGCTTTAAACATCTTCCATATGCCAGTTACTGTGATAACTGTTATAATTTTCTCATTTCTTTTTCACACCAACTATGAAGTAACTACTGTTACCTTATTTTCCTGAAGAGAACATTGAGGAACTTAGAGTATAAATAACTTGCCTATGGCCACTCAGCCAACTACCAGCAAGGTTTAGTCCCGGCTTTGTCTGACCCTAATAGCCCTGTTTTTCATTAGATGGCAAACTGCCCAGAGCATCTCCCAAGAAAATAATTTTTGCATGTTAACCCGTTAGTGAAGTCTTAAACCAAAGAAATATGCAAGCTGCATGGTGTAATTTCAGACATTCACCAGGAGATGGGAACGCATATTTTGAGGGAGAGGTTCTGAATTCACACTCTGCAGACGTTACCTAATTTGTTATATCTGCATGTATAACACACACACACACATACACCAAAAAACAAATTGTGAACTTGCTACAATATTATTTTATCATGAAAGACGGATTCACTTTATATCGTGAGGGTCAATGTAAACCAAACAGCTTAGGATACGGACTTATATGCTTTCTGCACATACATTTATATATAGCTCTCCTGATTTCCTTTGTGAATAATACACATCTGTCATGTCAACATTCACCACACAAGATGACCATATCATTTCCTTTACTATGAAAAAATCTCAATCTCATATAATAGTTAACTTCCCACATCACACTAAAAATGAAATTTCATGTACTTATTAGGATATTTTACTTGTACTTTTATATGAAATATTTTTAATTTCTTTCATCAGATATGAACACATTTAAAACATATATATCAGAATTTTATATATTTATTTGGAGCTATATTTGGAGTTGTGTTAAATATAGCTTCTATAACCCTATTTGAGGAATTGAGAACAGAATTTGTGCCATTCTGAAAGAAATTCATATACATTATTTTAAAGTATATAAACTTGCTTATATAGTATAAAGTATGTAATGAGGTATCACCTCACACCAGTCAGAATGGCCATCATTAAAAAGTCTACAAATAAAATGCTGGAGAGGGTGTGGAGAAAAAGGAACCCTCCTACACTGTTGGCAGGAATGTAAATTGGTACAGCTACTATGGAGAACAGTATGGATGTTCTTTAAAAAACTAAAAATAAAGTTATCATATGATCCTGCAATCCCACTCCTGCGCATATATCTGGCGAAAACTCTAATTCAAAAAGGTACATCCACCCCAGTGTTCATAGCACCACTATTTACAATAGCCAAGACATGGAAACAACCTAATTGTCCATCAACAGATGAATGGATAAAGAGGTTGTGGTATATATATACAATGGAATATTACTCAGCCATAAAAAAGAATGAAATAATGCCATTTGCAGCAACATGGATGGACCTAGAGATTACCATATTAAGTGAAGTCAGAGAAAGACAAATACCGTATAATATCACTTACATGTGCAATCTAAAAAAATGACACAAATGAACTTATTTACAAAACAGAAATAGACTCACAGACATAAAAAACAAACTTATGGTTACCAAAGGGAATAGAGGGGCGGGGGGAGAGATAAATTAGGAGTTTGGGGTTAACATATATACACTACTATATGTAAAATAGGTAAAATACAAGGACCTACTGTATAACACAAGGAACTACACTCAAAATCTTGTAATAACCTATAATGGAAAAAAATCTGGAAAAGAAAAAATATATATATGTGTATGTATAAGCATATCACTTTGCTGTACACTTGAAACTGACACAACATTGTAAATTAACTATATTTCAATTTAAAATGTATATAAACTTGTTTATATACTATAAAGTATGCAAAGTTTATAAAGTATATAAATGAAGTTGATAAACTCTGACCTATAAAAACCTCTTTTCCCCATAAGAAACCTTGGCTAAATTTGTCCAGAAGCAAGTTATTCACTTTTTAAACCAATGTTTTCCCTCAGATACATTCCACTCAATTTCATAGAGCAGAAAGCCTACTTAAGGCAACTACTGGCCTTGTTGTACGTATTCATGTTATTTATGTTCATATCCATTATGCTAACCAATGGAACAATTACAGATTAATTCTAATATAACATTCTTTAATGAATCCATATTAATTAGAAGGTTCACCATTAAGTGATTCTCAGAAATGGCTACAGGTGAAAAACTGTCAAGTTTCCTAGTTTAGAACCCTCCAGTAGAGCAAGGTCTAAAATGGTACCTGATCAGATTAAATCTCTAGTGGTTCATCATTTTAACTGTGTAAAGTAAGAAGGGGTAAATAAGAAGGGTAGTATTTTTTTAATGTATCTCAAACATCAACTAGTTCATTCAGAACATTCAAAAGATAAGACCCATGTCTCTAAGGCTTAATAGTGACATAGTTCTTCTGTGTCCCTCCTTCTATAAAATGGTGTCAATAATAGTACTTGCTGTAAGTGGAGTTTAGATTTTTTTAAAAGATTCTATCTATTAAGGATTTAGCTCTACATCTGGTATGCAGTAGGTATTCCATAAGTTTTTTTGTTGTCATTATTATTATTATTTGGCAGCTACAAAGTGGATTCTCCAGTTGGTGGGCTGATTAAAAATGTATTTATTAAACACTCATTTGGAAAAATGATTATTTAAGCTAAAAAAATCTTATAGCAAGGTTAATTCTGTCTTCCTGGTTTGTTGTTGTTTTGTTTTATTTTTTCGATTCTCTTTCATAAATCTATGGCCATCGGAAAGATACGGGCATGTATTTTATTTCTCTTGACCTCCTCAGGAATAGATGCTGAATTAATATAAAATGATACTATTCAGAATATAAAAATAACATTTGATTTAGTGGTGCTTTTAATTCCCACCAAAATAACTACTTCAACCATTCTATAATAATGTATGTTTATTAAAAATTAATGGAGCATTTGAAATTCATGAACGTTTTAAGGATAATTCCAGTTATCCAGATCCATGGCTATACTGAGCATTAAGGGACTGCCCAAGATAACCCTAAAGTGTATGACTCTAGCCTGAGCCAACAGACAGGACATTCATAGCATAGTAGCCTGGAGTAGTCAGAGGATGAAATGTGGGTTGTGTGCAAAACTACGCTAAGCAAAATCATAACTGGGTCTTCCAGTATCCAGGCCAGTTCTCAGTGGGGGATATTTATAGGGGTTGAGGTGGAGTGAGGTCAGTTGGAGAGAGGAAAGAAGGAGAAGGAGAAATGCACTTTGAAAAAGCTATTCTGGGGATTCTAGTGGACAATCTCAAACCCTCAGCCACCTTCCTCCCAGTGCAGGTGAGAACTATTAGATTTTCAAAGGAGTCTAATCAATATCACCCTCCTCCCCAACCTGAGTTCTGAACTAGGAAATAAAACCAAATCTCACCTTGACAATTGACAAAACTGAAACTGTAAAATGTGGCTGATATCTGTGAGCAAACGGGCATCCTGATACTGACCCCAAAACTGAGTGGACTAACCAGCTCCACAGTGACTGCACTCAACGATCTGAGCCTCGGCCTCTTGTTCAGGGTTCCTGGCACTACCCCAAGTGGGACTGAAAATGTTGAAGAACAGACCTTGTTTCTCCTTCCAATCTCACCAAGCAGAAAAGTCACTGCACCTCCCCTGTGAGGAGTGACAGAGAGTGAGGAGGCGGAATCAAGACCACTAAAACCTCAGCATAAGATCAATAAGCACTATAAGGTTATATCTTATAACTAAAATATATTTGACTCCAGTTTTGAAGCAGACGGTAAAATACGATGGAGGATTACTGTCAAATTTGACAGAAGAATCAGAGTGAGTATCTGTACACTGTCTGATCGGCTGCTAAAATTCCCAGATTACTTTGTTTCTGGCAGTTAACTCTGAATTAGCCAGTTAGAGAGTTTATTTTAATAGTGTCTGTTTATGCCATTTATGCTACTCTTGTATATTTATGAGATAACAGGTGATTTATTGTTGTTCTAGATATTGGACTAACATGAAAAAAAACCTAGATTGTATAATGCTGTTAAACTCTTGCTTCCTCTTTCTACACCTGCCAGTGCTGTTTTGAGGTAAGCACTTCTTTAGCTCAGAAGCCTTTTGCTTGAGGCATGTTTGAGTTTCCAAACACCATCTCTATGCTTCTCCTGCTAATTACTGGGTCTGCTTTAAGGATAACATAACAGGCCAAGCAGTGACTTGTTACTTTGAAGGTTGTCACATAAACAGGATAACTGAAATCCCACTGATTTCTAAAATTTTCACCTAAGTCACCATACTATAAAACACAGCAATTTTTAAGATAATGGACTGCCAATGTAAGTTTATTTCCACATTTGTATGAGCATATATATGGAATGTTCACAAGACATATTTGTCCAGGAACATTAATAATGTGACCTGATCTGTCATCTAAAGCTACACTATCCACTAGGTAGCCACTAATTACATGCAACTATTTAAATTAAAATTAAACAAAATTAAAACGTCACTCCATCAGTTGCACTAGCCTCATTTCAAGTGCCCAAAAGCCAAATGTTGCTAGCAACTACCCCATTGGACAGCACAAATAAAGAACATATCCATCATCAGAGTCAGTTCTATTGGACAGCACTAATTTTAGAGCATCACTGTTGGAATAACCTCATTGTTAAATGACAGACTTTGAGTTAAATTTATATGCCTCCAAATGATCTATTCTTTTTATATAGTGAAGAGTAGATATAATCCAGTAAGCTAGGTGAAAAATAAAGCATCTCTAAAACTATTTAAGTTTTATCAGTTCTTGTTAAATAAGGTAATGGTGAACTTGCATATGCTACTATTAATAATCACTACAGTCTTAAAAAATTATCTATGCACTAAATCTACCAGCTCACTGCAGTTCTTAGACTTCATAAAACATCAAGACTACATATATATATATTATATTTTGTTTATAAGTATATACTGAAGTTATAAATATATATTTATATAAATATTTAGTGTCTTTTGACACTCTCCAAGACAGTTTCTTTTTGGCTGATTTGTAAACATGTAAATGTTACTGAGTGGCTTGGTGCCCAGCGACTTGTAGTTATTGTTTGTTTCTTAGGTTATTTACATATTTGCATACAACATACTACATACACACCAAATATTATACAGAGACAGAAGGTGAGATAGAGACAGCTTGAAGAAGCACAGTGCAATTGGAGGGTGCGGGTAATTTCAAATTCATTATACGCCAATGAGTGGATTAGTACAAGATTTTTATCAAAACAATGCCAGCATTTGGAAAGAGCCCAAAGAACATTAAATGTAAAAAGTTTCTAATATAGGCTGAATCTTACATTTGAATTTAACTAAGAATTCAGAAGTTTTCAATTTCATACTAAACCTGATCAGTCTTCAACAGGGGTGAAAATGGCTAAACCCAGAGTAATTATGACAAAACATACTAATATTATTGTTACAGTCAAAAGGAAGACAAGGACAAACACATAGGTAAACACACATAACTGTACTAGGTGGAGATGTTTCTTCTAATCAGTGAAAATGCTCCACTCATATATATTATCACAGTAATTCTTAAATATCATTCTGATGCCTGGAAAGCAGTGGGGACCATTTTTGTTTCCTTTTGCAGATGCAAACTTCAAAATGCAAGATAAGTAAATTCCACAAAAGTCAGTAGTATTCCCAGCTCAGGACCTCTATTTGTGCTGTTCTGTTCCTTTTTGCCAAATGTCCATCAGAATCCTGCTCTCTATCAAACCGCCTACCCATCCACCCATGGATGCATGGATATCTATCAGGATGTTTCCACCAATCATTCCCTCCCTGAAAGTGACACATCCTTTCTTAAGACTCTCTAAAACTCTCCATCTGTACCTTTCTTGCTGCAATACATACTATGTTAAAAGTTCTAAGTCTGTTGAAAGTAAGCCCTCTAGCTAGGACAATATTCTAACTACTTTGGATTTCTTCTTTTCATTTGCTTTGCTACAATTACTATTCCAGTACTTTTACACCGCCACAGAATTAAAAAGAGGCCTTAAACTCAGATCATGAACAAAGTTAGCTTAAGTTTAAAAACAAAAGTCACGCAAAAAAAGACAAAATAATACAGCTTTGAATTTGGGTAGGCTTGAGTTGAAATTGCAGTACCACAACTTAGTAGGCTGTAGAGCTTTCCAAACTTACTACTGATGGCATTCATAAAAAGGACCACATCTGTAAGGTACACTAAAAGGAACAAAAAAATCCTTTCGTGGTGGTCAGGTGGGACCCATTCACAGGCTCTAGCTTCCCTAGGCCATTCTTTGCAGGTCCAAAGGCTCAAAGAATCAAGATCTTGGCACACAGCCCTGGAATGGAAATCTCTGGGTTATACTGCTTTTGATACATTAACATAATAGCATTTCTGAGCTTCAGTTTCTTAATTTTAAATATATGTAGCAATACTTTCGCTGATGGGAAACAATGTAAGTAAAACATCTAGCATTATGTTAGCCACTAAGAAGACACTCATAAATAGTACCTAATAACTTTAGTGCCTAAATAATGATATTCAAAATATGTCACATGAATGAAAACAGTACCCTTCATGGAATAGTGTCAGGTGCATTGTCAATACCACGAAGTAGGCTGCTAATAGAGGACTAGCTGATTGATTTGTTTTAATGAGTAAGCAGAGCTTTAAGTACATTAAAGCTGGTATCAATAATTTCATAGGTAAATCAAAGGCTTCTCTAAAACCACACATCAAATAAAGGGTGGAAGTAGCCATGAATCAGGACTGTGTATTCAGTCAGAACAAGTAGGCGGAGGTGGATAAAGAGAGCAGTGAAACACCACTCTAGCTTTCTGTTGGCAGAGATGGAATCTCAGAACGAAAGAGCCCAGAAGGCTCTCAAGAGACCACGCAGCACAACTCACCGATGAACAGGTACTTCCCTGTACTCACAGGTTGAGCATAACGAGCTCCAGTGCCCTTTTCAAGCCTGGTACTGACATTTAAGAAGGCTGTTGATTTTATGTTTTGTTTCCTTTGACAAATACAGTCATCTGATTAGACACTTTCCCCCACACAGTCAATATTTGAACAGGTTTTCAACACTGATCTTAAACGCGATTGCAATTTAACTTATTATTTTGTTAGCTACAGCTGCTCCACTCTCAACAGTGGGGCATGATTGACCCACACATTGATCCGCTGCTGTCCTCATCACAGCACACAGACATCTACTTGATTCTGCTGGCCCAGACCTGCCCTCCTATCTTAGCTACACAAGAGACCCCGAGAAAAGGTTCACAGGAAGCTCCAGACTAGATACACATACAATCCTTGGCGTAATGCTGATATCTGAGATCGAGTTAAATGCTGAAGAATGAGATGAATTTAGATCTAATAGGGCACATATCAAGAAAACCAAGGTACCAAATAAATGCCAACTTTTAGAAATAAATGAATCAAGAAGCTAATATCAATATAATGGTTTATCAAGCCATTAATCACTGTTTCTGATACAAGGGATAAATACTAATAACTGAGTTTTTTAATCAGAACAATAAGTAGCACTTAAGATACTGTAGCCTATTCGAGGACATGTGGAATAAAATGATACATAGTGGACTACACAGTGATGTTGTTAACATATATAAAGGTACCATAAGAACACTGTTTACTTTGGGAAATCCTTGGCAAATGCAAATTAAATTATCCTATAAAGTTAAAGTCTCTAAATTTTAAAGATAGCACATGTAGTTCTTAGTTTCCCAGTATATCATACCAAATCAACACAGTGTATACTTCTTCCCTAAAAGAAATAGAAAGCATTACTGATTCTACATGAGTAATATATTTTTTAAATTTCTTCAATCTGACTTCTAAATTCTTAAATCATAAAGATCCAATTACGTGTAAGTACATTTCATTTAATTGTAGGTATATGTTATATGCTTAAAATGCTTTTCCTCCTTCTTCAATTAATGAGAGGGCAGAAGAACATAATTACTTGCTGCCTAATTGTGCCATAAACTTTGTCCCAAAAATTTTGCACATTTTTATTTCTAAATGATAAGATTAGCATACACACTCGACTCTTCTAAGTGTCCAAAACAATCTTATAAGAAAATAAGAATCTGGTTGCCATGTTATGGCTTGCATGCAGGATAAGGCTTTGAGGAGAGAATGGAACAATTAAAGGCAATGTCTTTCAGTCTTGAACCTCCCCTGGCAGTACATGATTGGATATTTGTGTTCACTCCGACTGAGTTAGGCTGGCTGAGGCACTATCATTCTAATCAAGACAATGTGAAGCACATACAGGCAGAATTGCCCACTATTTGTCACCTGAAGCCTAATTACAAATGTAATCACTGAGCATCCCCAATGCTGAAAATTAGTTTCAGTCATTTACCTCAAAAATACTTTAATGTAACAAATAGTTGAAGATTAAATAGAGCAAATCCTTTGCAATTCCAGTCACCCTCCTACTACTTGACCAATGCAATGATCTTTATATCTGAATACACACATTTTGCATCACTGACCACTCTCATTAACTCCCAACCCCTTTTCCCATTACTCATACCCCTGCATTATTAGAACTTTATTTTCCTTTTTTTTCCCAAAGTGTTAGAACTTTATTTTCCTTTTTTTTCAAAGTCCCTACTCCTTTCACAAATCCCTAAACTCTTCACTGAATGCATTAAAGATCTAGTTCTTAGGGATTTTTATTCTCTCTTCTTCCTTCCATCTTACATTTCAGAATACTCACCCAACCAAAGGAACTCCTGCCCGCTCATTATTAGTCACAAATTCTTGCCTCTTTTTTTTTTTTTTTTTTTTTTTTTTTCTTTTTTCGGTACGCAGGCCTCTCACTGTTGTGGCCTCTCCCATTGCGGAGCACAGGCTCCGGACGCGCAGGCTCAGCGGCCATGGCTCACGGGCCTAGCCGCTCCGCGGCATGTGGGATCTTCCCGGACCGGGGCACGAACCCGTGTCCCCTGCATCGGCAGGTGGACTCTCAACCACTGCGCCACCAGGGAAGCCCTTCTTGCCTCTTTTTATCTAATTTTCTTGACCATGTACACTTAGAAAAGAGCACTTACTTATATTTAGAACACATCAAAACATGGGCATCAGGCTTGGCTATGTGACTTGCACTGGCCAATAAAATGTGAGCACAAGAATGGCGTGTCCCAAATAGGGGCTGCTGCTTCTGTTTAGTTCCCAAAGTGAGGAGGACACAGGGCAGAATCACAACTGAACCACACTTCACACGTATATGAGAAATAAACATATACTGCTGTAAGCCCCTGAAATTCTGGGATTATCTGTCACCCCAGCATAACTTAGAGAAAACTAATACAACACTACATAGGTTTATAGTGATAACCAAATGAGAGAATGTGAATGGCGCTGGTGACACAGGAGATATTCAATACATGTGAGCTACTGTCAAGTCAGCATCATTCCACAAGTATCTGCTTCATTTTCTCACATTTTTCAAAGAACAGAACTATGTGTTTTCTAAATAGTAATTCTTGATATGCCTAGGAGAGTAACAGGTACCTAATAAGTATTAAATAAAGTCAAAGGAAAAAGTAACAAACAGGTAACCTGAAGAAAGCCATAGTAGGGCGAAGAATAAGATTTGGAGGGAGGAGGGGAGAAAGAATGATGTCATCACTCTTTTTATTCAATAAATATTTATTGAAGAATTAACTGTGAGTCAGACACAGTGATACACATTAAGGAGGCAACTGTGAATGAGGCCATTTTGCCTTCACTGAGATGGGGAAATAATGAAAAGTAAGTAGCAATTATATGTCCTCCCATTTGGAAAAGCACAGTGACTTTGAAACACATGGAAGGGGTCGAGGAAGTTTTCTTCAGGTGAAAACAGAAAAATCTATGTGTTGTCACTGAAAGGGGTGCAGGGAGTAAAGCTGATCTTCAGGAAGTTAGATAAGGACCGATGTTGCCATTACAGACAATGAGTGAGGAAGCTGACCAGAGATTGGGATAGTTTTCTAGGCACTATTGCTGGCTTACTGGAAAGCATAGCAGTAGAGTGGCATTGATCATCAGAGTGGGGTGATTTTTTACAGTGGCACTCAGACTGGTTATGCTCACAGGGAAGTAGGCAGGTGGTTTGTGCCAGAGTAGCTTCTGATGCCAGATGGTTGCACTGAAGCCAACAAGGAATTGGAATTGTGACTACTGGCAAGGATGTGGCTGCTGCTATGGAATATGATGTCTAAGTCAGGAAAATAAAGGATGGTGGGTGCTGCCACTGATAGATGTGGCAAAAGCAGAGGTTTTCAAAGGACTGGAGGTCTCAATGAAGCCAAAGCATGGATTTTTAAAAAAAATTTCGCTCCATACAGTATCTGATGGAGTTGCTGTCTACAAGTATCATCAGGATATAGTAAACACTTCTCTCTGTAAACCACCCAACACAGGCATAACTTATGTGATCTAAGACTCTGTTATTACTTGATTTTCAAGCACTTCCCTTAAGTTCAAATGTTTCCCATTCATTGAAAACACCACATTTGATTGACATTACAACGTATGGTAATGGGAAACCAGTATTAATATCTTCGTTTTATAACTGGAAAAAAATTGAGGTTTGGGCAAATTTTAAAACTTGCCTAAGGTTCCAAGGTGAGTTTGTGATGGATTATAATAAAACCCAGTTTATTAATCCTTTGATATGTGCCTCTCAAGAAATTTATGGAGAAAACTCAGAAGCAGAAGTAGACTACCCATATGGCAAACTCCCAGTATATACTGAAATCACCCATCATCTCAGACAAGTTCTTTTGTGTGATTCCCAAACCACAGGCCAATGGCTGGCTCCTTCTGGTCATTCAGGGAGAATTATCTTTAGGAAGTTATTAATCAGCCTTATCCTCCTCCTTTTTGAGGCACTGCTTTTGCTTTAATGTCTACCTTTATGACATAAATATTGTTTTTATCTGATCACTGTAAACTTTAAAGGATGTGTCTTCAACCAAGTAAGGTTGAAGTCCTTATTCCTTTAGTTTGGGAGATCTTTTTATTCACCCTTGAGGAAACAAAAAACAAAAAAAATTATACATCTTATTCAATTATAAGGATCTAAATAGAACCAAAGGGTTGGTTCCAGGACCTGAAAAATAAATGAATATTCTTATATCCAATCAGCTGAAAACAGCTCCAGGCTATGAAATAGATGGTAAACAATTTTCCTATGTGCTTCTAATTTTAAATTAAAATCGAGGTCACATTGAACTGGTGGAAGTCAAAACCAATTCAGTTCCTTTGATTTCAAACTAGGAAATATACACTTCTGCTTATCTTTTTTATACCAAATAAATGCTTTTCAGATGAAACAAAGACGGTATCACACAAAAATAAGGGGATAGTATGTTTGGCAACTTATAAAACTATTTTCAAATGCAGGATAAGTCGATTCTGTACAGATTGGTTTTACCTTTGCCTGTGTAGACATTTCTGTTAGAATCACAATTAAATGGAACCCTCATTTATTTCTGGTTTGACTGTGACCTTGACATGTGAAATTAAACAAATCACGCAAACTCTCATTTTTTTAGGTTTTCTTGTCTATAGAGTGAGTGAATTTATTTGCCTTGACCAACGCCTAAGTCCTAAAAATTAGATGATTTGCTCAAGATTTTGTTGCAAGTGACAGCTAAAAACGTCAAGCCACATCTCCTGAAATCTATGGCTCCTTTTTCAACAACAGGTTATAGTATAGTTGTTTCTGCATAGGTTTTTATTCATCTTGGAATGGTTTATTTTAGAGCACTACAGTAGTCTCTGTTAAAATCTGGTCAAACTTCTTATATCTGCAGCAAAAGTAGAGACAAAAAACACAGATGCTCCTAAATAATGTATAAGCAAAAAAAATAAAATTCATTTAACTTCAGAATGCAAGATTCTTTGTTGCACTAAATGACTTGTATAACAGTGTTTTACGTAGTCTCATATTAAAACTTAGATTGTACCTCCTAATCACATACCAGTGCTAATATTTATAATATTCCCCTAAGAGCAATGTTACACAAAATTTATATTGTGTTTTCAGGTCTTAAACAGAATAACTGTGGTTTGCAAATATCAAAACTGCTCAATGACTTTTGGCTATTAAATAAAATTGGTCATGAAAAGAGACATAAATACACTTATGCTTAATATTTCTAGGTTCTGTTCCTTCCTCTTCAGTTTCAATATCTTAAAATAAGCCACCTTCGTCTATTATCTGGATTACTGAAATGTCTCTCTAACCTTTTCCCTAGTTCTAACCCTATCACTCTCCAATCTTTACTCCACATGACCATCAGAGTTATCTTTCTAATATGCTCATTAGACTGTCATTTTTCTGCTTTATAGCTTTTACTAGTTCTTCACAGTTTTCAGAATAAAAGGAAAATTCCTACCTTAACCTCTTAAGTTCATAAGACTTAGCTTCTGCCTTTTCTTTAACCCCAGGCTCCTCTCCTATCTTTATCAAGCTAATTACAGGGACTCAGGACTGGAGAGAGTTTCAAATCTCTGTAAATTCCAATATCCTGTTCCCTTACCTAGATCCTTTCTTGCCCTTCGCTGGTACAGCTGACCTCACTGAGACTTAAAGCTTCACTCAAGCATTACTTTACCCTTGAATCTGATTAGATGCTCTCCTGTGTGTCCTCACCACATCCTCTGAACTGTCACATCCTATCAGTCAGTAATCCATGTTTAAATCTATTTTCTGCATAGAAGCTAGGGTGTTACTTAAAAAAAAATGTAAACCTAATCTTATTATTAAAAAACAGTCCAGACTTGCCCCCTGAATTCTGGACAACAGCCTCCAACGGTGCTACCTGACTTGCCCAGCCCAAGCCTAAATCCTTATCTACCTGGCAACATTTTTCTTCCTGCCCATTATGCCCCCTGCCATAGTTTGGGGGCAGGGGGAGAAAACCTGAACTCCTTCCCCATTTTAGTATCTACTCTTCCCTTGTCCCAAGTGCCTCTCTCCTCACTTGTGCCCTTGCTCATCTCCAGGTCTCATATGACACTTCCTCAGAGAGTCATCCCCCCACCCATTTTCAGGAAAACTCACATCTCATCCCCTCTCATAGCACATTTTACTTTTCTTTCACAGCATTTATCAAAACGTATAATTATGTACTTATTTACATGACTATTTGTTTAAGGTCTGTCTCTACATCCTCTGTAGGTTCCATGAGGTCTGAGACTATTTGGGGTTTGTTCATCACTCCAGACACAGTGCCTGGCCCAGTGACTGCTGCAGAGTAGGGCTCAGGAATATCTGTTGAATGAGTTCAAAGCCTCTTTTACTAAGCATCCTTGTTCTTGAGGAATGATTTTATTTGACTTTGTAACACCAAATAATTGTATAGTGCAGAGCTGACCATAGTGGGTTCTCACTAAATATTAGATCAATGAATGGGCAGTTTTCAAAGATGAATCAAAAATTATGCTGAACAGCATTAACCTTTCTTTGATTATCCAGACATACTGAAGGATCCCCTTTGAGAAGTGAAGATATCCCCCCAGATGGTAGGAGTGCTGCAGGAAGATTACCGTCCCTAGTAATCTAGTCACTAGTCACTAGTGAGTGACCCTAGTCAGCTCACTTTGGGGACTGCCTCAGTTGAAGAAAACCACTATGTTTCAGGTCTCACCTACTTGCAGAGGCATTCTCCATCCGGGTGTCCAAAGGTCCAGCCCCTTCACTCCAACCTGGGACAATGCTGAAGGGCCATCCCACTTCCAGAGTTCTCCCTGGGGTCCACAGAGGCTGGCTAGGGACTGGATCATTTTCAACTTCTCCCTTTACCCACTCCTGCTTTTTTCCCTTCACTTCTATAGACGTTGATCCCAAGAGCCATCCCTAATGAACATTCTGCCATATTCCATCTTAGGGTCTGCTTCACAGCAAACCCTTTCTGTGACAAGAAGAAAAATTAGTGTTTTATGTGGATACAAATGATAGATAAAGAACTTATGACACATTGGTGTTGTGGAGATGTATATATTATTATTAAAGGGTTTTTTTAAGCTATTAGAAGGATACCATATGGTTCTTTCAATAGCATTTATATAATAGCAATTCTAGTTAATTTGAGCTGAGTGGCTATTTATAGATATATTGGTATTATTGTCCAGCTTTCTTTTTTTTAATATTAAGCATTATGGTCTGTATTTGCTTGAAGGGAACAAGTACATTGTTGAAGATATTTCTGTGTCAAGGGAGGAAATGATGGAGGGTAAATATGCCATATTTTGTGAAACACCACAATGATCTGTTTATCTTTCCAGAAAATGAGAGCCCATCCTTATAAGCATTGGTTCAGACAGTAAATGCTGTAGGATAAAGATATAACTAGTTTCAGAGTAAGAAGGGAGGCCTTATACAGAAGGAAAAATATATAAATGTTTGTTATTAGAATAAAGGAATTATCCAGCTGACTTTGGCAGCTGTTTTTCAGCATACTAGCTAAAATTTAACACTTATTACTTTCTCTCTTGTACCTTAACTATGCATATTGTGTAGCTAAGTGTTCTCAATTAAACACCTACCCTTTTCTAAAGGCATATACATTCTCCTACCTCTGTAGCTCATTAGAAAATGTCTACTAGGAAAGAACAGGTTTCTTTTGAGGCATCTGAGCCTCTCAAACTTTATTATGAACACAAATCACCCAAAGAATCTTATTAAAATGTACATTCAAATTTAGGGTTCTGGGATGAGACCTGAGAGTCTGCATTTCTAACAAGCACCCAGGTGATGCTGATGCTTCCGATCTATGGACCATACTCCGAGGAACAAGGGTATAAAAAAAAACAAAAGAACATGTAACTAGGGCTTATAGACTGTGATCTAGATTTAAGCCAATATCTCTGATATATTGCTCAGTGGGGGGGGGGGGGAACAAGGATATATGTCATTTTTGAAGGAAAAAAAAATACACACACACAAGTATATATGAAAAAAAGTCACTTAGCCACTTCATTGTACTTTATAAAATGAGTACACCAAAAGTCTAGTCGACCTTAATGAGTAGCTGTGGGGAGCAAGTGAAAATCATTTCTGTAATGTAAACCTCAAAGTGTTATATGTTTTGTAATTATGAATTATGAATTGTAATTATGTAATTCAACATGGTATAATAAATAGTTTCAGTAGGTTATTTTCATACTGCAAAAACCACATTTTCAGGATGGAAATTTCTACACATATCTATGCTGTGTGGGTATATCACACACACACAAATGAAAGCTTTTATGTCAAATTTTATGTGATACAATGCTTGATAATACAAGCTGATTCACATACTATTCTTGTTTCATGTCTCTTTAATAAAAATCTTACGTTTTCTGTGCTTATGGAATTATCTAAACAACACAGAGACTTTCTTTCTGTAAAAAGATTTATACTTTCAGGTGTCTGAATATTAAAAACAAAGCCAAACATTAAAACAACCCATAAGTGCATTGTACAAGTCTGAAAATGAATTATTGCGATAATGCTGAAGGAAAAAGGGACATCCAGAACATCTATTCCCTTCACTCCAATGAAGTCAGTACAACTACCCTAATGTCCTGAGTCCGCAGAACAGCCAGATATTAGAAATGAAACACATTTCTAAGATTCTGTATATTGGGGTACAAGGAAGAACAGAACCGATATGTACTGAGAATTTACCATGTTCCAGGGACTTTGCTAGTTGTTTTATCTGTTTTCTTATCTATTTCTAAAGGCAAACTAGATCAGATAGGTCCTATTATCCCCATTCTACAAATGAAACAATGTTCCTGGTCCCAGAGCAAGGCAGCTCCTATCTTCCTTTGTAAAGATATGTAAATCCTTTTAATAGCTGTCAACCACATTTACACAATGGAAACATCTGAAGAGCTTTTAAAAAGACTGATTCTTGGATCCTACCCCTTAGAGATTCTAACTTAAAAAGCCAGATGTTTGGTCTTCATATACAGAGTGTAAAAGTTCCTTCGGTGATTCTAATGTGCACCAAAGCTGAGAGCCACGTTCTGGAGCATCTGAATACGTCTGTCCTCATCTACTCCCCCTCAGTCTAAACAGATGACCTCATTTCTTATTTCACAAGGAAAGTAGAAGCTTCCTCAACTTGTCACCACCATAACCTAGATACTTAGCTCTAACAAATATTCTCTTTTCCCCCAATTTTCACTTTTCCTCCAATTTACACCAGAGATTATTCATTCTAATTCCTCCCCCACCCCACGCACACCCTTAATGCCAATTCTTTCCCCTTAAGCGCTGGACAGCACCTTCTTCTCCCACCCCCACCTCCAACTCCTTTCCTGGAACCTTCTTGAATATATAGTCATTTCAGCTTGTCCCTCCTTGTCAACTCATTCCTAACTTAAAATGCTCATGGTTCTCCTATCTTTTATTTATTTTTAAATTTAATTTTATTTATTTATTTATTTTTGCTGTACGCGGGCCTCTCACTGTTGTGGCCTCTCCCATTGCGGAGCACAGGCTCTGGATGCACAGGCTCAGCGGCCATGACTCACGGGCCCAGCCGCTCCGCGGCATGTGGGATCTTCCCGGACCGGGGCACGAACCCGTGTCCCCTGCATCGGCAGGTGGACTCTCAACCACTGCGCCACCAGGGAAGCCCTGGTTCTCCTATCTTTTAAAACAAAGCCCCCAAACCCTCTTTGTCATCACAAACCATTTTAGCTTGTTCTGTCTATACCCATCACAGCCAAATTTCTTCACCAAGTTAACCGTAAGGGACGGTGACATTTTCTCCCCTTCCTGTCCCGTCTTATTTGTACCCCAACATTCAATAAGATCCACTCTACCCAAATCACAAATGTCACTTTTCATCCAATACCTCACAACATTTGCCAGCATTTGACCCTTAATTTTTTCCTTTTTCAACTGATTTCTTTCCTTCTCTGCAACACTGCACTTTTCTGGGCTTTCCTCCTATGATATGGAAGGTCCTTCTCAGTCACTCTGCAGGCTTCTTGTCTCATATATTTATGTTCCTCCTTGTACTCAATACTTCTCGCACCCTGTACAGCACATAGACATGAATCCCACTTGAACACCATTAGGCAAGTACATCACCAATCTTGATGCCCTGTTTTAATCTCTCTTGAACTGTGGATTTATATACCCTATTATAAATTAGACATCTCCAAGCTATGGAAACTTAGTATGTCTAAAAATGAACTCAGAATCTTCCACACAAACTTTCTTATCATGCTTTCTTTCCCTTGGCAATGAAGGGTGCCATGATTCAGCCCCATCCCAGACACATAAATGCATCCCTGAAGCCTCTCTTCCCCTACAAAAACATTAAACCAATCATTAAGTCCCCTTAATTCTCAAAGATATCATCTTGACATCATCCTCTATTGCCACTCCCCTAGTCTGGTGACCATTCTCTACTACTAGATGACTACTCCTAAGTGTCCCCTCTGTTTCTAATTTTGTTCCCTCTACTGTACATTCTGCACATGGCCATTATGGGCATCATTGCAAAAGGCAAATTGGATCATGTCACTTTCCTTGAAGAAACTCTTCAATGGCCCCATATTTCCCTCAGAATAAAATTTAAACTTATGGATTTAGCTTAAAAGGTCCTTCATAAACTGATCACTTCTTTCCTTGTTAGCTTCATCTCATGTGATTTTTCTCCTTCACCTTCGAAGAACCGCCTATAATGAACTTCTTAAAGTCCCTCCAATTTGTCATGTGCCTTTTCTGGCTTCCACAGCTTGGCACAGGCTCTTTGCTTAGAACTGTTTTCCCCTTCTTCCCTGCCCCAGACTTCCTCCCCTTCTGGATAACACTTCACTCATCTTTCAGGTGTTAGTTCAACAGTAGGTGCTCATACCTCAGGCTCAGGCTGTGTTTGAATAGGGACTCTAGCATTTCTTAATGGGTGAACCTAAGAGAGCTATTTAACCTCCCTAATTCACAGTCAACTCATCTTTAAAATAAGGATAATAGAAACATTCATGTCATAGAATACATAAAATATAAATGAAATAATGCTTGTTAAGTGGTTGGCACACTACCTGGCACATATTAATTGTCAATAAATATTATTATTCACATGCTCCTGGGAAGGCTCCACTGACCCCAGAAATGTTTTTGGTCAGTATCCTAAGTGCTCTCACCACGCCCTCTACTGCTCCTGTCATTGTCCCCATTATACAGAATTGACCAAGTGTTTTACCTTTTTCTTTAGCTCCCACTATACAGAAGCTCTTTAAGGGTCAGGACCACATCCATTTTACTTAATATTGAACTCCTGACATCGGGCACAGAGACAAGCCTATAATAGCACCAGTTAAATATTAGTTCCGTGAATGAGCAGGGGCTTCAGAATTAAAAAGAAACCATTCCAATTGCATAGGCTGTGCACTTCTCAAAGCATCATGCTGCTTCCTGAAGCAATGAGGCAGTCAGTGTGTGTATGTGTATATGTGTGTGTGTGCGTGTGTGTATTAATTAAACCATTCAGGGATAATCTTTAAATTTTATGTTTAATTTGAGATGCTAGTTTATGTTGTACATATTTTAGTAAGTGTAAAGTATAAATAATTATATAGATAAATTTTGACAAAATGTTAAGTGGGCATATAAAAGAAACATCAAAATTTTAATTTGAAGAATTATGATATATTCTGAAAAACAGGTGTCATATCAATAATTTCAACAGTGAACTATACAGCGTACTTTGCTTCTTTTACAAATGCCATGTGAAAGACGCAGAATTCTACTGATGCTGCTATAAAGACACTATAAATTTCAGTTTGTAATCCACCTTAAACATAAGGCAGATCTTTGTCCCTGGATTTATTTCTTACCCAAATCACCTTCAAAAGTATATCCTGTAGGTTTGATATAAGATGCCTGAGCTAGGGGCTTCCCTGGTGGCGCAGTGGTTGAGAGTCCGCCTGCCGATGCAGGGGACACGGGTTCGTGCCCCGGTCCGGGAAGATCCCACATGCCGCGGAGCGGCTGGGCCCGTGAGCCATGGCTGCTGAGCCTGCGCATCCGGAGCCTGTGCTCCGCAACGGGAGAGGCCACACCAGTCAGAGGCCCACGTACCACAAAAAAAAAAAAAAAAAAATTCAAACTATGACCACATCATAAGCATTTTTATGTTGCTACATAATATCAAATAAAAGCATATTTTATATATACTGACTTCAGTTACATGGAAGTGATACAGGCATACCTTACTTTATTGCTCTTCACAGGTATTGTGTTTTTTGCAAATTGAAGGTCTGGGGCAACCCTGTGTTGTCAGATGATGGTCAGTAATTTTTAGCAATAAAGTATTTTTTAATTAAGTCATGCACATTGTTTTTTTTAAGACATAATGCTACTGCACGCTTAATAGAGACTACAGTATAGTGTAGGCATAACTTTTATATGCACTGGGAAACCAAAAATTTTGTGTGGCTCGCTTTATTGCCATATTTGCTTTATTGCAGTGGTCTGGGAGTGAACCCACTACAATCTCCAAGGTTTGCCTGCATATTCATGTTGAGGAATAGATGTGAATATGGCTAAGCAATAATTTATGAGTTGTATAATTGTGAAGTCACTTTTTAATAAATTCTGTGGAATATGTATATTTGTTATAATATCTGTCCATTTTTAGAGTTCCTCAAAAGTAAAAAATCAGTCCTACAAGTTTATTAGTATTATCATTCTGGAAAAAAAATTTGCTTGTGAGTCTGGTCTTCAATAGAAAAGCAGGGCTTTTATAAACCATGCTTTGGACTGTACTCTGTAAAATAAAATGATTACTTCTGTGTCTCATGTCCATACCACAGGACTTGAATTAGAAAGACAGATTTCAATGCCAGTTAATTTGACTTACTCAGCCACAGTTTACACAGCATGAAAACCATTTTTATTTTTTGATTTGTAACAAATGAAGAATATGCAGGATGCTAGTTAAAAGGCACAATGTTCTTAGATTCTCTCATGTAAATCATTATTATGTATCAGTCCTTTAACTGAATCCTTTTAAAAGAGACCATTAATGTGAAAGAACTGAATTTAAGAACAGGCTCTGAAACCATATCATAGCGCCTCACATACTAAGCTGTGTGACTTCAGTCAAGTTGTTTAACATCTCTGTGCTTCAAACTTCTTATCTAATTATTACGGGTAATAATTAAGTATGCCTACTTAATAGAGTGGTTGTGAGCATTAAATATATTTACAGATGGAAAGTACTTAAAATAGGAAGAGACACATAGAAAACAGCATATAAATGTTAGTATAATCATCACTCAACTTTAATCAGAGCTAGGTTTTACACATTTTTTTTCTTATTAAAAGCTCTCTGCAAAGTACATTGAAAGAAATAAATTTCATTTTGCTTTCCTAGAGAAAGTCCTGAAATTCTTTTTCTTAAAGTTGACCTTAGGTAGGTCACTTATTTCTCTGAGCATTAGGCTCCCACTAACAAAATGGGATGAATACCTACATTATACGTTCTAGACAGGATTACGTGAGACATATAACAGGAATCAGTGTGATACAATCAATGTGTTCTCTCCTAAATTTTATATGGACTGGCACAGTATCTGACACAGAACAGATGGGTTACAAATAATAACAATTTTTTAAAGTAGGTATATACTTGTGTAAAAAATAGTTTCTCAAGGGGACATGAATTTAAAAAATAACCTCAACAGGTCAAATGTCATGAGATGTCATTACTCCTTACTTATCAAATGTATTATGATGCCAGAGTGCAAACACCTTCCTACAAGAATATAAAAATTATCAATGTGTGGATAGACAGGACTATGGTCATTATCTTAATTAAATCTATCGTCACAGAAAACAATTAATCCCCAAACTTCAACAGTCCTTGAAATCAGAAGTGTAAATTTTGCGAATCTTGCAACTCAAACTTTCAGGAACAAGAAGGTCCTTAAGTGCTGATTTTCTGTCAAGAAAAGCAACCATGCCTGGTTGTTACCTTCCAGAGAGCATAGGTTTCATCCAAAGCAGTGTATGAGGTATCCAAGAAAATGGTTGTAAGGTATTAATTTAGAAATGGTAAAAACAGACACACTTTATGCAAGACATAATCTAAGGGAATGAAGGACAGACACTGAACCCACTGACAAAAAATATAGACCCTAGCAAATCTTCATTCAAAAAGTCACCTACTTTAAAATTCTCAGAGAGCAACTAAGAGGAAGTAGGATAAATGGGAACATTTTTCAAAAAGCTGCTGAAGGAACAAGGCTTGTCACTAAAGGACAATAATTTCTTACAACAGGGATATCTTATTATTACATCTGATCTTTTCATGGTAACACAGTACTTTCAAGCACTTTGTTCCCCCCAGACTCAAAAATTCCTTAAACAAAGATATCCTCCTAAAAGCATAACTTGAATTTAAGCAAAAAGATAACATGCAATATTAATCTTACCATTAAAAGCAACAACTTTTAAGAATAACTGGAAAGGGCTTCCCTGGTGGCGCAGTGGTTGAGAGTCTGCCTGCCGATGTAGGGGACACGGGTTCGTGCCCCGGTCCGGGAAGATCCCACGAGCTGGGGAGCGGCTGGTCCCGTGAGCCATGGCCGCTGAGCCTGCGCGTCCGGAGCCTGTGCTCCGCAACGGGAGAAGCCACAACAGTGAGAGGCCCGCGTACAGCAAAAAAAAAAAAAAAAAGAATAACTGGAAAGAAAACATGAAACCACAACACAGTCTAATCTGCCTTCACTGAATACAAATGAAGGAGACAGCTTTTGTTGGTTTTTAGGTTTGAATCAATCATTAGAGGAAAATCTACTAAAATTATTGCAGGGCTAGAGATAGCTACATCAATTGAAGACAGCTAGTATCCAGAAACCAGCATTAGTAAATGAATGTATACATGTGTAAACCCAACAACTTCCAGAAATTAAAAAGTGTTTAACTATTGCTAAGCCTCATGAGATGTATTGTACATGCATTTTTCTCATTTTAATGTACAAGTTTATGAAATCTGGCATTATATCATCATTTTACACATGAAGAAACAAGATCTCATAAAACATCCATATGGATGTGTGTACAGAGTTGAATGCCTTGCCCAAGATCACTCAGCTGGCTAGGGATACAAACAAGATTCAAATCCAAGTAGAATAAATCCAGAACTTCTAAATCTATCCACTATGAGAATATGTCTGTGTTTAAGATGCCCATAGTTAAAAATTTGGTATCAAATTTTTAATTTTATGGATAAACCATTTAGCATTGGGCAGTAAATTATTAAAGGTAACTAACTGGCATAAATGTCAATAAAAGAGAGTGAATTTGAGGGAAAGATCAAAATATTTTGAGAGAAAATTAACTTTTTAATGGTTTAGTTCCCTCTAGAATAACATAGCCAAATGGCCACTTAAAATAACTAATACAAGTTATAATTTTAAATTATCTTCTAAGAATAATAACCCTACAAAGACTTTAAGGAAAGAATTTTGAAGGTTAAAAAATTCCCAAGAAAGGTCGCATCACTCCTACCTCTAAGAAATAAAAATTCTGTAGATTATAAATATGTATAGCACTGCACAAAAACGTCCTCATGTAGTATATTATATGAAATATATACCAGTATGAAGTCACCATAGAAAATGCTATCCAAATTTTCACTGCAAGATAGTTTTAAATAGGGCAAAATGTCAGATTTCAGATGGGATATATGTAATCCTAAACTCTAGCTGGTCTCGTATCTTTGTTCTTCCTGAATGAACCATCATGCTAATTGCATAGTTCTGTTCCCACACTGCCCTTGGCGAGGCAAACAGCAGCAAGCTTAGATTAAATGTCTTTGCGGTTACCCAAGGAGATGAAATGACACAACTCTGATTCTTTTGCTTACTGTCTCCTTTGTCATCGTCATTCTCAATCAAATACTGCCAGACTCTGAGCATGTGATTATGGTCTTCAAAGCTACAACAGAGTCAAAGAACCTGGGCTAATGATGTCTAACACAAAGAATTTAGATGAAGCAACTGACATCCAGAGGCAGAAATACTCAATAGTGAAGAAATTAGTGCCAATAAATCTAGGCACCTCCACAAAGTATGCCCGAGTGTATGGATGTGTGTGCAGACACATAATTTCTAGATAGGAATGTAAAATCCATTTTGTAGTTAAAATCATTCAAAATAAATTTAATTTGACCGATAGGAGTGAGGGGCTGAGAATGTTCACAGGAAAATGATAAATTAGAAATCCAGTTCTGCTATGAAAGAAATGAGCAAAAAACAGTAGCTAGAGTGATTCTTAGCACCTTAAACAAAACTTTCCCTCTGTGCTTCCTTGAAGATGAAATTGACACTAAGGGAAACATTCATCAAATGCCTACCTACAATTCCCAATACTAGGTAAAGGAGTAGGAACTGCAGAACTCCCAAGTTTTACCCTCAGATCTAGTCAGTCTAATTCTGCACAATTACTCAAGCTGAAATTCCCAAGGAGGTTCTGATCTCCACTCTTTCCTACCCACAGCCAGTTCAGTAGCCAATCCTGTTAGCCTCTGCTTTCAAAACAGAAAGTCAAATCATGAATCTTCACACCATCTCCTATTCTGGTCCAAACCACATCATCTTTCTCCTCAGCTATGGAAAATGCCTTCTAATGGGCCTCTCTCAGACGACTTCAAACCTCTCTAGTCTATCATACACCCAGCAACCAGAGTGATCCCTTTAAAAACTATAATAGATAATCTCACATCTCTATTCAGGCCCCACGGTTTCCACTGCATTCAGTCAGAATATATTCTAATGTATTTAATAGTCTTTGTTACGTTTAATGCATTTAATGATGTTCAGGGCTTACATGATTGGTCCCTGGTTATCCCTCTGGTCTTACCTTTTATTATTGATACTTTCTCTAGTTCTGTGCAGTTCCATGGTAGTCCATAAACACATGAGGCACACTCCTATATCAGGGTCTTGGCACTCAGAGTTCCCTCAGCCTGGAATGCTCTGTCCTAGCTTCCCCATGTAATTTAGGCTTCTGATGAAATGTCACCACCTGAAGTCTTCCCTGGTTACTGTACTTTAAATAGGAACCTCCTGCCATTGTTCCCTACCTTCTCATCTTAATTTATAATCTTTGTAGCACAGTTACCAGCTGATATAATCTATATATGTAAATGTATGTGTATAGATAGACACACACAGATATAAATTTGTTGTCTATTTTGCTCCACTAGACTGTAGGCACCATGAGAACTACTCATGTCTTTTGAGGATGTCACCCAATTAAAAATTTGATGAACAACCATATTATTAAGCACTACTGCTGCCATCTCCATGCATCATCCCCTCAATGTATTTTATTATCTGATCTACTCTGACCAAGACATGGATAAATCCCTTCTCTCACATCCACCTCCTTTTCCTTTGAATACAACTAAGATAGTAATACATTTGTCTAAAGATTTTATCTAAATAATTAACTCTCTCTCCTTTTACGATCATTCATGGGCTCCAGTCTACTTTGTATTTTCATCCCGAACCACTGCAAAGTTGAATTCTACTCAACTGTATTGTGACTCTTCTCATTAGGGTCACATATAACACCTCTTTAATTCTGAATAAAAATGTCATTTTGTTTTATCTTCCATTTAAAACTTTTATTGTAGTTCACATTGTATACTGTTTTATTTTTCCATGCCTCTCCTGGTTCAATACCTGCCATCCTACCCCTGCTGCTTCTCGGTCTCATTCAAGGACCTCTCCACCACCATCAATCTATTAAGATATTAGTGTTCCCTAAGACTCCATGGTGTGTCTTTTCTCAATAGAAACACTTCCTGGACGACCTCAGATATCTACACAGCTTTGACTCCCAAACACCCTTAATGGCTCTTCCATTCTGAGTTCCTTGAGAAAAAGGGCCATATCCTACTCATTACTGAATCACTAGCTTTAAGCACAGTATGTGGCACAGAATGGATGGTAAGTAAATATATGCTAAATGAATGATGACCCCAAGTCAATGCACAATGCTAAGCCAGACCTCTCCCCAGATTTCCAGAGCCAATGCTCTACCTACTAACAGGGTATGTTCACTTGACTCTGAGTTTCTTCGAATATGTAAGACACAACATGTTCAAAAATAAGTCAAATATTTCCCCATTTCTTCTTCCCTCTTCCTTAAGTCTAACTTTAAATTGTTCCCTTTTTCTATATTCTACATCTTGAGAAATGAAATTCACACAAGCCAAGGATTTGAGAATCACTTCTCCATGTATATCCAGCTTTTAGCTTCTATTAGCTTCTTCTTTTAATTGCCTCTTCAGTAAATCCTCCCTCATTTAACACTGACACAAATATGCCAATGCATGTCATTCCTTAACAGGTTTGCTGCAATGACTAAGTGTCCTCCTTGCCTCCAGTTATATCCTAGTAGCCTTCCACATGGCTGCCTTTATGTCGCTGTGGTTGCTATTGCTGTTTAAGGTAAAACTATCTCATATTACTTGCTGAAAATCTGTGGAGGGATTCCTATATCCTTCTAGAGTACTTAAAAATCCATATTTTTTTAGCATATCATATAAAGCCCCAAACGATATGGGTTCCACCTCTTCTTTAGCTTAGCCTCTTCCATGTCTACTTCTTGCTCTCACCCACCCGCATCCATCTATTTTCCAGTAGTTTTCCCACTCATAGTCTCCAAGGGCTGACTTATTGCACATGCCGGTCTTTCCACCTGAAATACACTCTCCCTCACTCAATGCTACTGATAGCTTTATGAAGACTCCCTCACACATCATTTCTTCTAAGAAGTCTTCCTGTCTTGAGCTATCATCAAGTTCTCTGTTCATTTCTCTTATTGTACATATCACATAAGATCACAGCCTGCCCAGCAGAGGCCGGAGCACTACCTCTCTGGTTTACAACTACACGTAGAGAGCTTAGTATGATCCGTACCTAGGAAGTACATGTCAAACACTTCTTGAAGAAACAAGTGTGCAATTATTTCTTTACTCTTCTTTCTCTCCTACTCAAGTAACTCCTCAATGGCGAGAAGAAATATTCATCTCATTATTCCCAGTGAATTAAACATAGCAGATAGGTATTCAACTTTTTTGTTTTATTCATTCAACTAAGAAACTGCAAAAATATATGCATGTACCTACACATATGTATCCATCCAATGCAGATTAAATATATCAAATATTGATATACCTGGAGTCAAGCCAAGAAGTTCATATTATAATCAGGGATACAGATCCCTACCTTGATGCCTATATTACCATGCCTGGTCTAAAGAATAAAACATGCCCCTTTACCAAGTATATGCAAGTCTGATTCCAAAGCAAAATCAATTGTTTTCTCACTTATGTTATCAACTCTGCTCACGCTGGGGAGCTGTAATCCCTGATTCAATGAATGCTTCTAGAAATGGCTCACCATTCTACTTACTGGATTCTAAATGCAAATATGACTATAAAAGGTAGACTAATGAAAACACTATAACGAGGGGCCAAGTATCAGAGAAAAAGGGAAGTGAGAGAGAAACTCCAGCAGAGGAAAGTGATACCAAAAAGAAGTAGTATTCGAATAGAGAGTTGAGTGATGACTAAGAGTTCAAAAGTCCAGACCACGATCAATAAGAAATCAACAGAAAGATTGATAAGCAGTGGCAATCCTCTAACAAGCTATTTGTCATTGGAAGGATTTAATCCTCTTACAAAACAATTTTGGCTGAATACTGTGATAACCCTCCAAGCTAAAATGCAATAATCAGAAAGTTTTACTGTAATACTTCATTCCTAGGTAACAATTTAAGCTAAGGTTCTCAGGTACTTTACACAAAATGCCACTTTAGATGTATATAAATTAACTTACCAGTCCATTAGTCTATACAACTTATATGAGAGAGAGAAGGAGAGGCAACAACAGGAGAGGAGAGGAGAGAACAGAACAGAATTAATACGATCTATAGATGAGAACTCAAGGGTTAAGGAGTGGGGGTAGGGTGCCATAGTATTTAGTTACCTCATTCCAGTTGTGACAGGAAAGTAGGAAAAAGTGTGCACTGGGCTAAAATTAGGAGAGGGGAGGCTCCTCTCCCAAGAGAAACTTGTTCTCACAGATTTGGACTACTTTATGAACAGAGAATGGACTCTGGAGACTGACTGCCCAGATTCGAATTCTGGGTCTGCCACTTATTATCTCAGTGACCTTGGGCAGTTTGTTAATTTCTCCGTACTCAGTCCCCTCACCAGTAAAGTGGGGATTATTGTGGTACTTATCTCATTGGATTGTTACAAGAATTAAATAAATCGATATTCTCAAGGCACTTAGAACAGAGTCTGGTACATAATAAGCACTATATAACTGTGTGTGCCAAATAAACATGTACGCATTTTAACATAACAAAATGAGCTCAAAAACATGACTTTCCAACAGATGAAAACAGACAAGGACCTATATCCAGCAGCCATTCCAAAGGAGGAATTGGACAGAGCTTTCGCTCTCACTCATTCTCCACCAGATATATATGAATCAAAAATTAACATTTTCTCAACTTCACATGCATTGCTAGGCAAACACAGCTTCACCTCCTTCTTCTCAAACAAACCGTGTCCCTAAACCCATAGTACAGAAACCCTAGAGCCCTTAAGGCCACAACTCCTAAATATCTACATTAAAACATAAACATTGTGAATTCTACACTCCAACCTCTGTTAACTAAAAAAAGTTAACTTTGAAAATCTAACCTCCGGAAGATTTCTACGTGGGGTGAATTATGTGCATGTTCTTCAGGATTACTGCTTAACAATATTTTAAAAATACAATAATGATTTGTTTTGTTGTGAGTTCAGACTGTTGAGACAGATTGACTGGGTTCAAACCCCAGCTGATATTTACTAGTTATGGAAGTCAGATTTAACTTGTTTTTGAGTCATTTCCTCATATATAAAATGAGGATAACAACAATGCATGCGTGTGCATATATACATACACACACACACACACACACGTATATGTGCAAAGCACCTGGACTATTACCTGGCAAATAGTAAGCACTATGTAAGCTTTTGCTTTATCATTATTATTGTTATTCTGGATAAAGCACAATGACTATACTCTTTCCCTATGTTGATGAGAAATCAAATTCTACTCTTAAAAAAATAGCCAAATAAATAATGGATTCTGTGAATGTTCATTTATTTTAAATTTTGTTCATGAAGGAAAGGAAAAAAAGGAAAATATTTTGAAGTACTACATTATGCAATTTTAATAAAATGTCTATCAAAAATTAGGGCTTCCCTGGTGGCGCAGTGGTTGCGAGTCCGCCTGCCGATGCAGGGGACACGGCTTCGTGCCCCGGTCCGGGAAGATCCCACATGCCGCGGAGCGGCTGGGCCCGTGAGGCATGGCCGCTGAGCCTGCGCGTCCGGAGCCTGCGCTCCGCAACGGGAGAGCCCACAGCAGTGAGAGGCCTGCGTACCGCAAAAAAAAAAAAAAAAGTCTATCAAAAGTTGAAAAGATATTTAATGAGCAGAATGTTTTAGCATCTCTGGTACTTCTTGTCAATCATTATAAAAATGATGTAGAAATCACTAACACTCACCAGTTTTGGAGATGCATATGCAAATCACTGGTTTTTCTAAGCCCATCAGGTTTGCTGTAAGGAGGCTAATGATGTTAAATATGAAATTGCAATTTCTTCCCAATAATTCCTCAAAACTCATCTCTCAGAAGTAATTTAACATGCAAGGAAATAGCATCCTAGTTACTGAAATAAAACCTTGCATCTTTTTATCACCAATCATTCAAAATATGGGAAAGCAAGCAGGTACCAACTATTAACATACCTGGTGGAACCTCTTAATCTCTCCTTAAAAGCTTTGTTGTGTTCATAAAAATATCAAGAAGTCATAATTTGACTGGCAGTTTCTTTATATAATAATAAGAATCTCTTTTCACTAGAATAACAAAAATGTTCTTACTTTTCCATTTTCTCTGCAAAGGTAAACTTGGGGATAACCAGTGCTAAAATAAAAATACAATGGTTTAGATTATTCTCCACTCTTCTTTATTTAAATAGAAAAAATGTTTTGTGAGGGAAACTGATTAAGTCTTTTTTTTAAATGCAGTAACTGCTAAAAGCTCATTACCAAGCATTCTCCTTGTTGCGTTTAATTTACATAGTTAAAAGGAGGAAATGAGCCATTAAAGGTTCATTCAGTGGATCTGAGTGTAAAGCAGGTGAGCTTTCTCATGGCTAATTTTAAGTTACTTTATTAGAGCATATATACACATGCAGCAAGAATTATAAAGGTATGTTTTTTATATGAAAACAATAATTTAATCTATATTGTAGAATCTGACTGTGGTAGGCAGAATAACAGGCCCCCCAAAGATGTCCACATCCTAACCCTTGATACCTGTGATTAAGTTACCTTACATAGCCAATGGCACTTTGCATATGATTACTTTAAAGATCTTGAGATGTGAAGATTATCCTGGATTACCTTCTGATGGAAGGGTCCAACGGAATCACAAGGGTTCTCATAAGATTTAGGTAGGAATGCCAGACTAGGAGAAAGATTTGAAAATGCTACTAAGCTTGCTTTGAAAATGGAGGAAGGGCCATGGGCCAAAGAATGTAGGCAGCCTCCTGAAGCTGGAAATAGCACGGGAAGAGATACTCCTCTAGAACCTCCAGAATGAATGCTGCCCTGCAGAAACATTGATTTTAGCCCCATTAAGACCCATTTCACATTTCTGGCCTCCAGAACTGTAGGATAACAAATTTGAGCTGCTTTAAGCCACTAAGTTTATAGTAATTTGTTATAGCAGTAATACGAAATAAACGCACTGCTTTTACAAAACTAATGTTGCCTCTATTACATCACTCTTGAAGGGAACTATCTTTTGCCTCTTTTCTATCTACAAGAGTTTCTGAATGATCATCTTTATTTCTCTCCTGCAAGTGAAAATTCTAAACAGAAAAAAATTGCTTTCAAGGACTTAATTCAAGTTAGACATGTCTGTTTTATTATTACACAATTTTGAAGTTCTCCTAAACCTAGTACCAGAATAAAAGGTCTATAACTGATCAAAAGAAGATCTAATCAAAATGCAACCATTAATTGTTTCAAGACAGATTAATATTCAACATAAAAGAAGAAAACTTTCCTCAGTTTTATCACCTTCAACACAAAAACTTCTATTTCTGAAATATGCCCAATGCAAATATCAAGATATAAATACACAATAAAACAACAGTTGTTTTTTTTTTCCCACATGCTAGAGATGTGTCTAGGATAGATTACCAAACTAGTTTTCTTAAAACATGTGCTCACTTCTTTCTAGATTTTCAGTTTAAATTTTTACTCTGAGCCTGGAAGGAGTAGCAAAGTGATTGACAATGATGCTTCAGAGTCATTCTGCTTGGGTTTGAATCCTTGGTCTGCCACCTACTAGTTGGGTGAACTTAACCTGTTATTTATCCCTCCAAGCTTGGTATTCTAGTCAGTAAATGAGAATAACAATAATGCATTCTTGGTCATGGTGTGAAAATGACAATACATATAAGTACCTGCCCTACCATGGGTGCAATTTCAATTATTATGTTATTATTAGGCGTTGTTTTATGCCATTCCAACCCTAGCACAAAATCTGCCACACGCTCAACAAACATTAGGTGATAGTTTGGTTTTAGGGGTGAATTTGCATCACAGAGAAGTTTTACATAAGATAAAATTGCTCATGAATCTGAAATTTGAAGCTTACATTTACTAGATCCTTAAATACACATTCTCTAGCATGTATACAGCTGACAAACAATGATTGGATTCTCTGCCTCCCTCGTACCAAGTTTAACACAACTATTTAGGCATACTCCACCACTACACTGATATACAGGAATATCTATGAGATGGTTTACTGATAAAACATATTGCCCTCTCACAGGAAGTCTGGCTGTCTATAGCAAATATTGCTTGGATTAATCGCTAGCTCTAGTATCACATATGGTGTTCTAATATCTCAAATGAATTTATGTACCTTTTATCCATTTGCCAACATGCATGCCATTCATAAGTTGGAAAGATTTAAAATACTCTAAAATTTTAATTGTTCAAGTATTTTGAATCTGTACATACACTCTGAAGCCTCACCTTATGAAATATGCTTCAAAGTTTTCTTATTATCTTCAGTGTTATTATATTGGAGCAGTAACATATACAGCCTGCTTCAACTGAATTATTTATTGCACTGTATGCATCTCTGTAACGTCACCTCTGGGAAGACTTTTCCCTCTAACACTATATAATAACATCAGGTACAAGCTAATATGGTAAAAGAAAAATCACAGTTCCTTTAAAATGTAACTCAACTTCCACCATTTGGCTTAGAGACTGATAATCGTAAGATTTCTTATCCTGAATGAGTAAAACCTAATTGAAAAAACAAATCTTAACCTTTTAGGAAGACGGCATAAAATATGATCTCCTTTTGTGGACAAAAGTAGTCATATTACTTACTTTGACACTTAGTTTATACTATTCCATGCAGTAGGGTAATATTGGGGTAGAACCACAAAATAACACAGATATGTGCTGTCCCAAACATATATGCTGTATAACTGTTTTAAAAGCTCTAGAACATTAAAAATGAAATATAATAAAACATGAAGTCAGCTATATGCGTTATAGTGCCTTTGTTATCAT
This sequence comes from Phocoena phocoena, assembly GCF_963924675.1. Lineage (NCBI taxonomy): Eukaryota > Metazoa > Chordata > Mammalia > Artiodactyla > Phocoenidae > Phocoena > Phocoena phocoena. The sequence continues at coordinate 52,075,336 of NC_089220.1, read as the reverse complement.
TTTATTTTCTCTTCAACTATAAAGTAATCATGATTAAAACACATTTTTAAAAGCTCACAAAACAACAATAAACTATGCCTACCACTTAAATTGTGTTCTCAAATATCCATTCAAATACACACAACTTCAAACTATGTTTCATGCAAAACCTCCAATTCTCTGCCCATGTGCTATCTTATATTGTTAAGAGACATGCATACAGATTGTGGGGTTAGACACTTCTGGCTTCTAATCTGGGCTTTGGCGCTTATTAGCTACATATCTTTTCACAAATTATACAATCTGTCTGAGACTCAGCTTCTTCCACTGAATTCAGACACTATTAAAGGAGTATTTTGAGAATTTATGAAATAAAGTTTCTAACACAAGGTTCGTTCTCAGTAAATGATGGTATCATGGGTATGATTATGAATTTCCTTGTCTTGTAAATGGGAGTATATGTTATCTGAGGACAAAGACCATTCTCAAAATTGTTTGAATGTTTTCCTGAACGTCTAGAAAGTACCATGTTATGTACATAATGTCTAATAATGATTTGCTTAATGAACAATTGTAACCAAAGATAAATAGAGAGCAATTAAGTACTAAACCAGAAGGCACTGAAATACAAGTGCAAGAAAACCTCAGCTTCACAGAATGTGATGTGAGTGCGCTGGTGTAGTCAGGGAAGGATCAATGGCAGACAAGGCACCAGAAATGGGAAGTGAAAGCATTTCTAGATAGAACAAGACTAAATAAAGAAAATCACACAATGTTCTACTTCTATGACAAACTTAAAGAGCTCATTTATGAATATATCCATTCATGCCCCAGCTCCAATAAAATAACTGTTGTGTCAGGCAAACTGCAAAGTGCTCCATGTATAAATGGTGAATAAGTTAGAGCAGTCCTTGTTCTTCTGGGTCATCCAATTTAGTGGGGAAGATACATGTCAAACAAATTATTTCACAGGTAAATACAGAATAATAAATCATGATAAGCACTCAAAGATAAAATGTATGAAGCTATGAGAGGTTTAACAGTGGACTTAAAGTTAAGTCAACGGAGTGATCATGGTGGGCTGCTCTATTTTTAATCTGTGAATTGAAAAATCTTAGGCAGAAATGACTGGTAAAGGGTAAGGGGAATGTGACAGTTAATTTTACATGTAAACTTGACTGGGTCACAGGGTGCCCAGACATTTGGTCAAACAGTATTCTATGTGGTTTTATGAAGATGTTTTTGGATGAATTTACAACATTTAAATCAATAAACTGAGTAAAGCTGATGGCCCTCCCTAATGTTGGTGGGCCTTGTCTGATCAGTTGAAGGCCTAAATAAAACAAAAGGCTGACCTTCCCCAAATAAGAAGGAACTCCTCCTGCTTCGCTGCCTTTGAAGTGGGACACAGGGTTTTTTCCCTGCTTTCAAACTCAAAATGAAACACTGGCTGTTCCCGGGTTGAGGGTCTCAAGCCTGGTGGCCTTTTGACTAGAACTATAAATCATCTGTTCTCCTATGACTCCAGTTTGCTGACTACAGATCTTGGAACTTGTCGGCCTCCATAATCACATGAGCCAATTTCTTATAATAAATCTCTGACCATATATATCTATATCGATAGATAATAGATAGATAGACAATCTCCTGTTGGTTCTGTTTCTCCAGAGAACCCTGACTAATACTAGGGAGAAAATTTCAGAGCAAGGGATAAGCCATGTACAATGACTCTAAAGCAGGAAAGAGCTTAGCAGGTTTATGGGACGAAATAAAAACAACTGTGTCTCCACCACCATGTTTAAAGAAAGCAGCAATTCAAAATGAAGCTACAGAGGTGGGCAGGAACCACATCTTAGATTTGTAAGCATGGCATGAGAGTTCAAATTTATCTTCAGAGGAATGGGAACGATTCCTGAATGACTTTTAAAGTAGAGGAGTGACATAATCTGACTTTTTTCAAAAATCACGCAGGCTTGACGTATGGATGTCTGTACACAGGTGTATGAAGTAGGTTGTTCAAAAAGGTTGGGGGAAGAACAGTTAAGAAACAACTGCATCTATAGAGACAAACTATAAAAATGACATGGACCAGGGTGGTGGCAGCAGTACATTTGAGACCTTTTTGGGGCCTGGTTAAAGTGGCGTAAAGGAGATGGTGGTATCATCCAGGAGGATGATATGCATAATTGTGTAGACCAGAGTGACCTTTAACGAAAAGGGGAAAGCTGAGGAGATTTAGGCAAAGATCAAGAGTCCAGCTTTCGACATATTAATTTTGATGCTTTTGAGGAATCAAAGTGGAAATGTGAAAGAGGCAGTTACCTGTGTTTCTCTGGAGCTCAGAACAAAGATCTGGTATGGAGTATAAGTCCGCAAGTCATCAGAGGGAGATGGTTTGGAAAACGTCTTAAGGCAAGAAGGTGGCAGAGTGAGGAGAAAAAGAGCGACAAGAACAGAATTCTGAGAATCTCTAATATCTCATAACTAAAAGGAGGAGGAATTAGCAAAGGATACAGATAAGCATCATCTATGAAACAGATTTCTTTGTTAGAAAATATTATTATTTTCCTTTACTATGAAGTACTATTGGAACATCTCAAATTGTTTGGAATAAGGAAGGTTATTTACAGCAAACTTAAATATGGCCAATATTTCTCTCATCTATTATTTCTGAGAATAAAAGTTCTCTATAGACATAATAAATTATTCACAGAGAAACCTGAACTTTCATTATATATACATAACAACCAACAGAAGTATCAAATGATACACATATGTTCTTAAATTCTGCATAAACAAGACTAACTCCAATGATGGAAAACTCACAAGGTAATTTTCCTTTATCTGAAAAGATCAATTTATTCAACATCTATAATAGGTATACATTTTAAAATAGAATTAGGCTGTAATTTACAAATGTAAAATTTATGAAGATGCCATTAAAATTGCTTCAGGTTTATATAATTACTTCTTGAGGGAAAATGAGTCCTGTAAAATATCAGCAGGAAAATGGAGATTGGGTAAGAAAACAGTATCTTATAATTCTTTAATAGTTTTTAAAATTGCAAAGATCTTTTCAATATCATACACATACATACACACACACATATATTTCTCCAATAACTGATAATTGATAGTGGAACAAAATATGTATCACTTTTAATTTTTTCAAAAAAGTAAAAATGAGTAAGGACTATAACTCACACTCTGAAATCAGGATCTCAAAATCCCTAAAGAGTTGGCACATACGGCCAAAATACCACAGAGGTAGTTGGAATTCTGAGCCAGGTCCGGCTTTCTGACACACCATCTAATCTCCATTTTCATTCCCCTAACTTCCAACAACCAATTCACGGCACACTGGTAGGTATGGCAGATCCTTATTATCCAGTGAGAATCTAAGATGGACAAGAAAAAACTTTCAACATAAGAAAAACTGAAATTGCTACAGTTAAGGTCCTTTACAATAAAAGATCCATTTTCTATAGAACACAAGAGACAGAAGAAACACAAGACAGTGGTAACAAATTTCCCCAGAGAAAAGAATTCATTCATCAAAGGAATGTTGTGGAAGCAACAGTTCTTTGCTGAGATTTGCTGAGATCTGTGATGAGGACTGCTTGAGCTTTTCATAATTCTATCTCTAGCTTACCTAGGTGAACTGAGATGATGATACACTAGAGGAAGGTGTATGCAATGCCTCAGGTATTAAGAGGTTGGGGTAAGTAGCAACTACAAGGAGTGCAGAATTAGATGGTTATGGCTGGGTACTACCCATGCACTTGAGGAAAAACAGTGGAAGGCTGGCATCAGAATACTGCCCCCTCGTCAAAGATTTCCACATAGGTTGCAAGGCAAAAAGGAATGAAGGCTGCAAATGAAATTAAGGTTGCTATCAGCTACCTTAAAATTGAAAGAACTGCCTGGATTTTCAGGGTGCATCCAATGTAATCAGAGGTAGATGTGACTATGGAAAAAGGGCACAGAGAGATGCAACACTGCCAGCTTTGCAGATGGAAAAATGGGCTATGGGCCAAGATATATGGGCAGCTTGTAGAAGCCAGGAAGGAAGAGGAAATGGATTCTCCCTTAGAGCCTCTAGAAATTAACACAGCCCTGCTGACCCCTTGATTTTACCCCACTGAGACCCATGTCAGGCTTCTGACCTACAGATCTGTAAGAAAACTTTTATTGCTTTAAACCACCAAGTTTATGGTAATTTGTTAAAACAGCAATAGAAAACTAATAACAATTATCAATTTAAGATCAAGTGTGAAAGCCAGAGAGTTTTCTTGTCGGTAAATGGAAATAATCTCATCTCCTTACAAATAGAAGGTAAAAAAAATTCTTGAGGGTCAGGCCCAGAATTTAATTATGTTAGGGGCTCTAGATACAGATGAATTCAACTAAGAAGTCGGCTACTTCAAAATAAAGGGCCGAGTTGAGAAGCTGTGGACCCTGGAGATTTAGGAAATGAACATCGGGTTTGACACATGCAACAATCTTGATATCAGGTTCCCTGGACTATGTATGCCTCGAGAAGTGGCACGTTTCTCCCCATTAGAGACTAGTGCTTCCTACTTCCTCCTTGATTGAAGACAAGTCAAATGACAGTTCTCCGCAAGAGGACATGAGCCTCACTGAGGATTTGCCACCGTGTCCTCTCCTGCCTAGGTCCACAACTAGGAATAAGTCACAGCTGGCTGGGGAAGCGCTGAGCCTGCAGAGGGAGGAAAGGGACAATGGCCCACAAGAGCCACAGGACCTCACCAACATTGCCAGCAGAGCTGTAGAGTAACTTAGGGGCTGAGTATGAAGATGCTTGAGTCTACAGGGAATGGGACATAAAGTTGGATCACTGAGAGTTCATTGATGCAGAGACCTCTGTCCAGCAAGACAAAACTTTTCTCCCTTAGAAACTAACCCTAAAGTCCACACTGGTAGCCAATCCAATAGCCAGGGTTAAATTAAAACATAACCCAGCCATGGAGGTATTAGAATTGCCAAGGAAGAAAGAACACTATGCCCTGAAGGAAGTGGATTTAGCCAATAAGTACTAGCAGGAGCTGGAAGAATATGCAGGGAAACAGATTTTGAAGCTGCTGGATTAAGATGGGAAAGAATAGAAAGCTGGATAAGGAAGAGTTTTTTGACATGGGAGTACCTTCCTGTGATAAGGGATTTATTAACACCCTAGTGAGGACCCCAGGAAATAGTGCAATAATACTAGTAAAACAGGCTTGCAAACCTGGCTTGCAAGGGACATCCCTTACTAGGTGAAATAGAAATACCGGAAACAGAAACATGGCATGTAATGGAAAAGTAGATCAAAAGACAGAGTATGTTTTATTCCTAGTAAGGGGGATAGATATGTGCTATTGTAGTCAGTTTATTTATTGATCCCTGAATTAGTTGGCAAGGGCTGCCATAACAAAAGAGCTGCTATAACCACAGATCGGGTGGCTTAAACAACAAAAAGTTATTTTCTCACAGTTCTGGAGGCTGGAGGTCCAAGTTCAAGGTGCTGACAGGACTATTTTCTCCAGAGGCCTCTCTCCTTGGCTTGCAGGTGTCAACCTTTTTGCTGTGTTCATACCTCTGTGTGAGTGTTTTCTTGGTATCTCTTCCTTTTCTTACAAGAACAGCAGTCCTCTTGGAGTCCCACTCTTACGACCTCATTTGTCTTTAATTACCTTTTTAAAGCCCTAATCTCCAAGTACAGTAACATTGAAGGTTAGGGCTTTAACATAGGAATTTGGGGGACATAATTTAGTCCATAACAATCCTCTTGGAAACCAAATGTATAATTGGTCAGGCGTAGAAATACGATGCATGACAATGGAGTATTTTTAAATGTTACCAAGACTACTAGTTATTTGGGGAAAGGGGTTTCATTATCTCTGGGCTGTTCAAAAAATGGGGCTAACCAGACCAAACACTATACTCTTATCACAGAGTGACTAAACAAAGAATATTTCTAAAAGGTTAAGAGAATGGGAAAGCTTGAGTACATATACTATTTAAAGCCAGAGAAATCAGCAACTGACTATGTCTGCACCAGTGAGAGGGGTCTTGACATTGCTGAGGTCAGGACTGACAGCAGGAGATGTCATTACAGACTTGGATTCCCTGACAGCAGTGGGAATGATAGGATCTCTAAATAATACAGGCCAGTTTGAAGCACTTAAGCCTCAGTAGCAATGTTAGCACAATTAATCATAAAAAGCAGCAGAGTGGCAGCCAGGGTGAGGGGAGTCACTAAAATGTCTATTATCCCAACCCTAAACCAAGATAGCAAATCACAAACAATATTGTTTATCGGTAAGAATGGAAGATACCAGTGCCACTCTTCAAACCCTAAGGGAGACATTATGTCCTAATTTTATTCACTAGTCTGCTCAATACAACAACCAAATGGAGGATGGAAGATGAGAGTGGACTACCAGATATTCAACCAAGTAGAAGCATCAATCACAGGTGTGTGGCTAGTTGTGGTATCTTTGATAGAGCAGACTGATACAACTTTAAGTAACAGTAATTGATAACTGGTCTAGCAAATGCATTCTTGTCCATCTCTATCAAGAAGAACCAGAAGCGGTTCTTACTCACATGGGGCAAACAGCAGTATACATCTACCATCCTGACCCAAGATTATAAGTTTTTCATCCTTTGCCATAAAATAGTCCATAAGGATATGAACTTACTGGACATTATGTGAAACATTACATTGGTCTATTATATCAATCACATCCCATTAAGTGGGCCAGATAAGCAAAAATTGGCAAGTACTTTAGAAGCCTTGGAAAAACACATGTGCTCAGAGAATGCAAAGTTAACATCTTACCAATGAAAGTTTTAGGGTTCTAAGACCTGAGTAATGCGAGGACAACTCTTTATAAGGAAAGGACAAAATATTGCATCTCACGTCGTTCATCAATAAGAAGGAAGCAAAATCTCTAACAGGCCTCTTTAAATTCAGGAGGGAACACATCCTATGCTAGGAATATTGATCTGGTCCATTTACCATGTGTGACAGAAGGATGCTGGGTTGGAATGGGGCATAGGGAAGTCAAAGGCTTTGCAGAAGGTACAGGTTTCACTGAAGAAATCCTGAAGCTTGGGCCATATGATCCCACAAACTCCACGATATTAGAAGTATCTCTGGTGGGAGAAAATACCACATAGAATTTATGGCAAGCCACAGTAAGAGAATTACAGCATAAACACCTAAAGATTTTAAGAAAGCCCATGTCATTTGCAAGAGAGAATTAAAAATCATTTGAAAATAGATTATAAGGTACTACCGAGCCTTGTTGAGGCAGAGTGCCTGACCACAGGCTATCAAGAGACCATGTAGCCAAATATGTCCATTATAAGCTGGATTCTGTCAGCCAAGTCATGCAAGGTCAAGCAGGCCCAGAACTAATCCATTATTAGATAAAAATGGTATATTTGGGACTGAGCACAAGTAGACAGAGAATGCACAAGTGAGCTACATGCAGAGGAGGTGGTCCGGACCCCTACATCTACCCTGACTAATGAGCACTGGCTCCCTATCATCAACTCCTACCTGTGACTGCATGGGAAGTCCCTTATAATCACCAAGTCCAATAATGGTCTAGAGATTGGTTTGGCTTGATATGTGGTACATACTAAAAAGGAACTGCACCCCACTAGGGGGTGTCTTCAAAGTCAGTGGTGAGGGGAAATCTACCCTCAGAACATGGACAGAACTTCAGGGATCATACACTCTGTGTGGAAAGAGAAGTAGATGACGTAAGAATATATACTACTTACTTGTTTATTTATTGGCAGTGAATAGCTTGGCTGGTTGGTTGGCTGGATGCCTGGAGTGGGCACAAAGTAGACAGATCTTTGTCTACCATGTTATTGCCCCCAAGAGAGCATCCACCATGAAAGAGTCATGTTGCAGACTGTACTTTCTAAAGAAGGCTGCAAATATTTCTCTAATCACACAAATCCCTCCTCCAATGTGAACTTGGTACTATTCCCATCAACTAGTGGGATCTATAGTCCCTTCCTTTCAACCTGGGTGGACATTTGTCTCTGCCTCAAACAAGAGTATATAGAATTGATGCACGTGGCTGCCCAAGCAAGATCCCAGGAGACTACTTCTATCCTCTTGGGATACTTGCTCTTAGAATCCAGCCACCATGCTGTGATGAAGCCCAAACGATGCAACAGCCCACATGGAGACACCCCATACAGGCATTCTACCTGCCAACCAGATGAGGTCTCAGCTGTCAGCCAGAATAAAGATGCCTCCAGATGATTCTAGTTCCTAGATGTCAAGTCACCCTCTGCCTTCAAGTTTTCCCAGGTAAGGGTCCAGAAACTATGGGGCAAAAATAAGCCATTCTGACTGTCCCTTGTATGAATTCCTGGCCCACAGACTCCATGAACATGATAAAGTGGCTGTTCTCTACCACTAAGTTTGGACAGCTTTTTACAGAACAATAGTAATTAGAGTAAAGCAATAAACAGCCAAATAGACACAAAGACTTGACCAGTTGACATCAGTCAGCTTGTCAGCAGTCACCTCAGTGTTGTTCAATAGGTGCAAGAAGAAAGCAGCCACAGTGAAAAGTATGGACACTATGCATATATTGAGTAGCATAGGCTCCCATTCATAGAGGCTTATCAGCTACCACTGATGCTAAATGTCCAACCTACCAGTAAGAGAGACCCTGACATATACCATGCCTCAAGGAAACTAGCCAGCTATTCAGTGGTAACTGACTACACTGGACTCTGTTCAGACATGAAGGAGCAGAGAGTCATCTTGACTAGAATTGACACATATTCTGGATATGGGTTTATATTTACTGCCTACAAGGCCTCAGCAAGCACCTCAATCCAAGGGCTTTCAGAATATGTAATCCACCCAAATAGGATCCCTCATAACACTTCACTGAACACAGGGATCCTCTGAAGAAAAAAGAAAGTACAGCGATGACTATGTGATCATAAATCCACTGGTTATATCACATCATGTGCCACTCAAAAGCTGCTGATCTGATAGGATGATAGAAGGAAGAGCATCTAATAGAGCAACTTGGGGAGAATACCCTGAGTGGATCAGGTACCCACCCACAGGATGTAGTATAACCCTAAATGAATGATCATGTGGACCTGTGTCCCTAGCAAGTAGAACACACAGGTCCAAGAGTCCCTTTACCTTCACTCCTAGTAACCCATATGGGGTATCTGTGCTTCCAATCCCCATAATTATAGACCCTGTGTGGCTAAGATTCCCGGTTTCCAGAGGGGTAACACATCCCCCAGGGAAAACAGCAAGAGTCTCAAACTCCTGTGACAGTTGCCATCTAGCCACTGTGGGTTCCTTGTGCAAAAGACAAGCAGGCAAGAAAAAGTCACCTTTCAGGCAGGGACAATTAACCCTAATTGTCAAGAGAAGGCAAGACTGCTATGAACTCAATGTGAGGAGGGAAGAAGACATCAGGCACCCAGGTGACCCACTTAAGTATCTGTTGGTGCTCGCTCCTGATTCTGGAAGCAAACTGACAAATGCAGCAGCTGTGGAAGCAGCCTGAAAAGGGCATAGAGACCAGGATCCCAAGCCCTTCAGGGTCGCTTACACCAACCAGCCCATTAGAGTTGCTAGCTGGGGGTAAGGGAGATCTAGAAAAGGTGGTTAAAAAAGGGATGATGGGGCTTCCCTGGTGGCGCAGTGGTTGAGAGTCCGCCTGCTGATGCAGGGGACACGGGTTCGTGCCCTGGTCCAGGAGGATCCCACGTGCCGTGGAGTGGCTAGGCCCGTGAGCCATGGCCGCTGGGGCTGCGTGTCCGGAGCCTGCGCTCCGCAACGGGAGAGGCCACAAAAGTGAGAGGCCCGCCTACCGCAAAAAAAAAAAAAAAAAAAAAAAAGGGATGATGAGTATCAGAGTTCAGGAGCAGCAGCAGGGGCTGAAGTTTATCCCACAGACTTTCTTCTTGTTTGTATCCCTAAGTCAAGAGGCCTGCTCTCAGAGGACCAGTTCCCAGAAGGGATAAACTTTCATAAGCAAGCCAATATGAACACCACAGGGGTGATGTCTAGAAGATGTGATGCACTGTCCAGAACCCCTTCTGCATGAAGGCATTCATTCCCCCAACGCCCAAGAGTGTTACCTTCTGATTGCTCACAGTTGAGTTTCTCCCAGGATTTGTCTTCAACCCAAGAGAAGCTGAGATATGTTGCCCCCTCCCCAGGGGCAGCCCACACCCAGTGACTGGTGGAAAAGGGGATGAAAAGGATCTTTATCTGGGACATCTCTGAAGGTCTACCCCAACTTCACAGTACCCCATTTGCTCAGCTTAGGACTCTGCTGTAACTGAATCGCAGCTCAACTTCTCTCCCTGCTGAATTCCGGCTCCCTCCCTCTCTTCCAAGAGCACTCCCTCCAAAACCACCTGCATGTTAATCTGCCTCTCAGTCTCTGACAAGCAGGCACCTCATCCTGCCTTGATCCATCCTACTAATTCCCATGACCTGGGCCCAACTTTCCTGTAATAGCAATAAATTGATTCCAGCTGATTCTGCCTATTTGGGGGCCAATACTCTGACCAGACTAACTCACCTGTTCCTCCACATGCAACTTCAAATCCAATCCCCCCAGAACAGCACACAATAGTATACTGGAAGTTTGCTTTACTGTTTTTCATTTACTTGCTTTACCAAACACTTCCCATTTGTAGAAATGCTGAGTTTTTCATTAATAATGAGAAAACCTCTGCAATGTCATAATGATTGTTGGGAGGATGACAGCTATGTACAATGAATGAGAAGCTGTCAATAGTTAAGCCACCAGAAAAGTTTCTTAGAACAATTTTAAAATAATCTTTAAAAATATCTAGACTTTACCTTTTGTCACAACTAAAGATATTTAAATAGCATTTTCAAGTTCATAAGAATCTCTATTCCAGCTTTTTTTAGACATTTAATTGAATTAATATTAATTGTTAATATTTATAATATCCAATTAAATGATAAACCATAACATACAGATGCATCTTAGGTATCTAATTTTATACCTAATCATTAAGACACTATCCACCTTCATCCAAAATACATCATTGCATCCAAAGTATCATAAAATACAAAAATTAGGAGTAAAGAAAGACATAAAAACAGGGTGCACTATTTTTTGTAAGTACTCCCAGCTATATCATTAAATATGTGAGGTAGGAAAAGCATACAATCTATGATTAAACTCTTTTGAACTTTGATTTGACTCATCTCTTACTCTATTCCTTTACAAAGGCTTGCAATTTAATTTGAGATTCTTAGATTGCAAAATACATGATGGCCCACTCCATTTAACAACATTATCACAATTTTCAGTGTGCAGAAAGTCATAGACCACTAGTTTCAACTATCTGGCTTGAATATGAAGAAGCACTCTTTAGAGAAAAATTCACAAAATCGATGTTTCTCCATATTCTTAAAGAGGTCTGACTTTAAAACACAACAATCACAGCACCCAGTTATACTAAGAATTAATGAATTCCACATTGTGAATGTATAGTGAATTTCAGGGCACTGCTCTTGTAGCCAGACTGAATTAAGAGTTAAAGTTCTAAAGGCTCAACTGCCTCTGAAAATTTGGGGGGTGGTTATCAGTTAAAGAAAACATCAGCTGTTTAGAAATGCATGGCATTACAGCTGAATATAATACCTTTCCTGTTCTCGCTTGAAATGGTTTCCTATCGAAGCCGTTTCTGTATCAATCACACAATAGCCAGAATGGTACAGGGTTATACTATATCACACAATAACTACATTCAAAAAGCATAGGAAAAACCTTACTTTTATAGCCGCAAATGCTGTAGCTAAAAGCCTAAAACAAATCACTAAACTGCACTAGTTTGTAAGCTTTGAGGTTTGAGGAACTCCCTGGCAGCTAAGAGAAGGGGCAGAGCTTGCAATCAACTCTCCTCTTGAGCACAACAAGATTTTCAAGAATAGAAACCCACTGATACGCTGATACAGTCTCCTAAATTAACTCTGCAAAAAGTGCCCAAGCAATACCCAGAGGGAACTCAAGGCAAATATCAGGCCACCTATCACACTTAACTATCAATCTTACCAAGACCAGTGATTGTTAATCAGCCTGGGGGAAAATAAAGTAGTACAGTTGACAGTTTATTTTTTTTATGAGCACATGCTTCCTATTTTACATGGAGGAATATAACTGCTTCTGCAGAATATCTAGTAGAGCCATGTCTTCATTTTTACAGGTCACTAATTATGAATATGCTTAAAATATCCTACTAGTCCAAAAATAAAATTATATCAGAGAGAGTCCTCAGTATGGGCATTTTGCTTCTAAAAAGAAAAAAAAAAAACAACGAAAATTATAAAGCATATCTTCTTTTTCCAAGTAAGAAAATTATGATACAAAGTGCTGACATTAGCTACCTATTTCTATTTCTCAGGCAAAAAGCTAGAATTTATCACCTAATCTGCATTTCAAATATAGACTGAGACGTCACATACATGGCACAAGATGATCCAGGTAACTTGCATGGCTTCATCATACTGGGTATAAACACACATATATGAATATAATTTAATAATACATATAAGAATATATACAAATATTTATTTTCATATACACTTCATATGTGATTTCAAATTCAGCCACCGGTAACTATATAGTAGTTATTTAAATACAAATTTCAGATTTCTCATCTACTTCATTCAAAGATTAGAGTATGACATAACGTATAAAAAACTCCTAGTAGAAGGTGTGACATATAGGAGGCACTTGAAAAACGGCAATTATTCTATGAAAAAACTACGATATCCTATGTTTATTTTTCAATGACAGATGGAAAAAGAGAGCAGATAACCCAAGTTAATTGAATTTGGTTTACAGATATATTTTAGAATCCATACTTGAAGACAGATATGCCTTACGCTCTAAATTCCCACTTAAAAAAGAGAAAAGACCAGTATAAAGACCTGGCTAATAGAGCAGGAGGGATGGTCTTTTGAGTATGCAAGTGACACTAGGCTTCAAGTGTATACATCACTATAGTTCAGGTAAAATAAACTTCACATGTATTGCACTTATGCAGCTAAGAAACATTTCTGTCAATTGCAAAGATATAGAAGGAAAAAAGTAATGTGAGTTTCTGAAGGTAATGTTGGAAATTGGTGAACAATACAAACATGAATTATCACAAAAGATATCTAAAAACAAAATGAATGTTAGATGAGAGATTGCATGCCCTGCTGTCAACACTGAATCAGAGTCAGCTTTGCAAGGGAAGCAAGAAAGCCATCCAATTCCTCGTCTAAAGTTCAGCCATGAGACCCACTCCATGAATACACAGATACACCCACATACCCACACACTCAGACAGTTAATATATATGAATATATATTTTAGAATATATACTATATATACAAATATATATGTGTAGTTTATGTGTAGAAAGATAGATATCTTCTTTACACCTTCTCTGAAACTGGAGAGGTGATTAAACTTAAAAGGTTTCAAAGTACTTCTTTGCATCAGTAAGCTTAGAGAATTAAGGCATTAACGAGTGAGTTTTCAATGATGACAGAAAAGTTAAAACGTAAATGCTTTTTGAAATATCAACTAAAATCATATAATGATAATAGAGTTCAACAGTAAATTATAAAATCACAGGAAGCAGGAAGAAGGCCACTTTTAACCCCAGCTGCTGCAACTAGAGGAATGTTTGTTAGTGAGATACAGAAAATCATCAGAGGATAAGTAGCCTCTGAGTAAAAAGGCTGTGGCCCACTGAGAACTATTCTTGTCTTAGGTAAAGAGCGGAAAGTTTCTAAACCCCAATCTTAGCAGTATTACAGGGTCAGAGTAGAAGAGAGCTGCACCTCCTTAGGCAATTACACTTAGACGAAGCTACACATGACAAATTAAGAACAAAATTAGCCCAAGATTGAGGTTTGATTAATTGTGAACTTAGACTGAAAACTTTAATATTAATACAGCAGCTCTGTACAAAGAAAGGGTACAGGTAATATAGTCCAGTTTGAAAAATGAACCAAATGAAAAACGTAAGTAAATAAAAGAATGAGGGGAGAATCACAATAAGGGTGTAGAATAAGCCATGAAAAAGAATGAAAAAGTTCAGAACCAGGATAAAAACAATAACTATACAACTTCTTGATAATAACTTCACTAATTCTGAAATACTACCAGGATAAGACTGACAACTCAAAAACTACACGTCAGTTAAATCTGTGCATGTCACAGAGTCTACTGTGTGTATATGCTTAAGGTGACATGCTTAGCAAAGCCAATATTTTTCATCCCTCGTAGTGGGGAAAATTATTCTCAACTAATAATTTTGTTGCCTGTTTAAAGTCTCAAGTAAAGATGACCTTTTGGTTTGGTTACAGAAGTACCTGACCAATATTCCCAAACAATAACTAGCTAATATTCTGACACTCAGAAAACTAGCCTAATGAATTTCTTCCATGTAGTTAGTTATATGAATGGGTATTATTGAGGTGAATTACCTTTCACCCTCAAAAAATAGAAAATAAGTGTTTACCAAGGATAATTGAAATCCATTATATATAAAAATGCTTTCTTATGTATGTAGCTGTTACAGTGTAATGGTGAATAAGGTCCCAGCCTTTTCAGTTAATTCTATAGATTTTTTAAAATAATTAGGCAACTAGGTGGGAAACAGTCATTTTGGTCACTTTGGGACCAAATACACAATAAACCTGTGATAGCCCCACTTAATGATTTATTCTCATTTTCTCTGGTTTTATTTTTAAATTATCAATGACTTGTAGTCTCTTACAAATATATCCCTATTTGTATCATTTTTAGATTAGTCTCGAAATGGCAGGACATTGAGACTATTCTCGCTCCTTGATACAAAAGCAAGATTTATACCTATATTTGAACACACACATATATAAATATACTCATGGTCATAAGGTTTAGGTGACACTAATTGTCTCTAGAGCTCTTAAATGAGTGGGGATACCAGCTCCCCACCCCCACCATTAAGGAGCAAAAGGAAAAACTCCAGGGTTATATGGATTGAGAGGAGACTAGCCTGAAGAGCAATATCAACCACATGCGCATACAAGATGCAATATCAAATGGCATTTTCATGCACATATTAATATTACATATACTGTTTAAAAATATACCACTTGAGTTATTTTCTGATAGACTGACAAATGGGAATTATTTTTTCCAGAAAAAAATTACTTTCTCCCTGTTACTTCCAAGCCCCTTAACTCTGTTCTGAGAACCAAATGGCACTCCTACTAGGAGGTCCAATTGTTGGACCACCTGAGTATACTTTTTTAAGAAGATAAAGGACACTTGCTATGCAGTCTCCCTCTACTCCAGATATAAAAATGCAACCAGACTTTTTTATTCTTGCTGTTATTTACATTTTCTCTGTATCACAGCCCACTTTCCTAAGAGTTTATTACGTATGGAAACTGAGGGATAAAGAGATTAAGATTTTTTTTTTGCTGCCTTGCACAAGAATAAAAATAAATAAATAATGAAACCACATACCTCTTTTCATAAAGGTAACGCATTCATCTCAGTGGCTGTACATTTGTAAAGAACAACATGATTGTAGACCCACAGTCCACTGCTTCTAAGTAGCAGGCACTCTTAAATAGCCTTTGAAAAGTCTTTGACCTTAACTCCAAAAGGCGCTGCTATGTAAGTTCAAAGCTTCCCAAGTTTGCGTAGAATTGGGGAGGGCTCAGTATCCTACAGGAACTTTAGAGACAACTGTCTTAACTCCTGATGAGAAGGTCAGGTGGCTCCACATTGCACACACACAAACCTAGGAACTTGGTAGACATAAATAGCTGAGCAAGTTCCAGAGTATCACACAGTCAAATTTATTTCACAGACTTACAGACTTTGGGGGAGAGGGAGTTACCATAGGTTAATGATGGATACATCTTTCTAGTTGGGACAAACTTTGGAGAAATTGCTTAGGTTTAATACTAGACACGTACTGCAGGGTTATTTTCCTTTCTGTCCTATTATTCCTGCAGCTGGGATCTGTGCTTTAGCACTGGCCTATCCTCCCTCTTTATCTATATTACATCAAACTACTTTCAAGTCTCAAACCATGACGTACCAGCTTTTTCAAGTTTCCTCCAACCATGGCAGCTATCAATGCTCTCTCGTCTTGCACAAATATTTGTATATTTCTCATAGCCTTATTTTGTTTGTTTTTCCATTTGGCTTTATCTTCTTAATTAACTAGTAAACTCTTTTTGAGTTCACAGCTCTTACTACTTAGTTACATGTTTAATCCATAGTAGTTATACCTTAATTTGCTGACTGAAGTTACCAGAACTTACCCACCATCTGACCAGAATTTGTGTACAATTCCTACTGAAAATTTCTGAAAAGTTGCATATCTTCCTCAGAGTTTTATATCCTTCTCAGGAGACTCGTGGGAGCCTCCCCCTCTTCAGTAGGAAGTGGACCCAAGGCAAGGCCTGGACCAAATTCATAGCTCCACTCAGAAATAACAGAGAGAATGCCTCAATGTTTAACCTGTGCCTATCTCTCCTTAAGTACAATCAATTGGCAGGTAGGATAATCTGGTCCACTGGGACCATAGGCTCTGTTTAAGAATTCCTCGTCTTTCTATCTTTCCCTTTCAGGAGAACAGAAAAATCTCCCTGAAGTTGTCATTCAGTCAAATGGCAGACATTGTTTTTTCTTCCTCCGTTTGACACACATGAACAAAGTTCTATTTATTTCAGAAATAAAATAGTTTGCTGTTTTGCTATTACTTAAAGGACAGATATATTCTTCGAATGGCCTTTCCAGGCCAGCATTTGATTTCCTACTCACCTCATTGAGATTTCACTGCCCCTTGTGCTGTCCTTTAAGACTGTGGGAGGTCTAGCTATGAACCAACCCTTCCTCTTTCAGACATATATGTTTCCCTTTCTACAGAATCACTCCATTATTTTTATCCCTCCCATTCTTATTCCAACAAAACAGGACAAGAAATATGCTGCTTGGGGATATGGTAACATGTCACATATTTGACCCCACCTGCCAACCACACAATAGTCCTTGGTATAGTTTTGATGGGGAATAGCAAGAAACTGATGTCTCCTATTTTTATGTAAAGTTATAGAGGTAGCATACTAAAAGACAGAAAGAAAAGTTACGTCATAATTCCTAATACCTTTGCTCCTACCATAATATGCCTTTAATTGGTAAATTTATAGTAAATGTGTAATAGCCAAAAACAATGTTCCTAACATTTGAAATCCTTTTCTATGACTGTGAACTCCTGGGGAAAGTATGATTTAGATTATGAAATGGAAATCATCTTTCTTACTGAATTCAATCAATTATATCAACAGGAAAGGAAATAAGTGTTTTAAAACACAAGACAGAAATAGTATCTTGGAAATAGTATCTTGGCATTAGTATCTTGGAAAAGTAGTAAGAAACCAATATAAGAGAGCTTAATTGGGATCAGTTCAAGGTCATATAAGTTAAGAAAAAAATGGAATTGTACTGGTATAAAATGGGAAATAACTAAGTGCATGATTCAATAATGGAGATGAGGGATTTTAGCAAGGTGACAAAAAAATATCCATCCAGTGAATAAGTCTGGATTGTGGAAAAAAGAGTTGTGAAAGAAATCTCACGAATAGGATAGGACCACCATCAGAGTAGCATAATATAAAGCCATTGTGTCATAAATTAGTGAGATGATTTAATGCCATCGTAAAGTCTCTTCTGACTTTATGATTTTACAGGGCCAAAAGTTTATTAATTGGATTTGAAAATAAAAATAGGATACAGTGGCCTATAAATGAAATCATTTATTCATTCTGCTCTAAGTAATATTTTTACATTGACAGTCACTGAAGCAAAGAAATGAAATTTCATTTTGAGGGACTATTCAGTTAATGGCAATTACAGTGAAGCTAAAAACGTTCACCCTGTTCATACTTGAAATGAATTCAATATAATACTTTGCTTGTCCTTCCAAAATAGCCAAAAGGGAAAGTAAGATCTTCCCCCAGTTCAACTGGGAGCTGATAGCACATTCCTTTAGTTCACTGCAGCTGCCAAGAGCTCAGTTCCAGGACTAGGCGGGTATAACTGACTCTTTGCCTTTGACTTTGTGGGTTTCGAGTCTTGGGCCCAACTCTTCCAAGACTCTTCCCAAAGCATGAGGACCAGGCCAGAGAACATGAGTGATGAATTATCTCAATAGGTGGAAAGCAACCCAAGATCACGGTTCCTAACACTGTGTTAAGACAAACTGAACCCACAGGCTCATGCTATTAGTTGCATCCCATGAGCCCTACCCCAATCACATTACAACAGTACATTTTAAAAGAATACAGAGCACATTTTTTCCGGAAAACCTGTTTCTCAAAATAGGTTTAAGGTGGTTTGCCTTACAAAACAAACACTAAAATAATTTTACAATATCAGTAAGAAGAGCTGGTATCAGAGACAATAAAATTAAGCCAAGATAATGAAGATCGTGAAAAATGCCTTTCTTGAATTTCTTTTATGACATCTATTCACCCTCACTGATTTGTTCTCTAGAAAATGATTCCTTAGGCTTAATGTTCAACCTGCTCAATCTAAAGTACTTAATAGCCCACTTAGGGACTTCCCAGGGACAAACAGGACATGAGCAAGTAACACTGTATAAAATAATCTGCTCATTTGTCATGCAAATTCTCAGTAACACAGCCAGTAAGGACAACCTTGAATGTGCAAAAATAATCTCAAGATACAAAGGACAGCCCACTTTTCCTGTGATGGTGACCAAAGTGGTGATGATCCAGGGTACGTGCGCGTGTGTGCTTGTTCTTGTGTGCACATAGGGACAGTGGGGTAAGGAGTGGGAAGAGAGAAGGTTAAAGTTAATTGCATATGACAGAGCTTCAGATTTACCTTTTTTTAGCAACACTCATTAAAGTCATCTCCCACAGGCTGACACCCTAAATATGTGTTCAGTCAAAAGCAGAATCTGATCACAGTGTTTCTCCAGACTCAAACAGGACAAAAATCACAATTCAATGCACCTTGGGATAATTTTGCTGTGAGGATGGAAACATCCTGGGACTGGATGTAATGGTCAACTGACCTCCCAGAGCACTCTTATCCCTTTGGGTCAATCTGTACATTTAGATTCAACCCACTGACAGTCTGAAAGATCTTCCAGATCCTTCCTGTCTACCTTATCCCCTGGTTCCACCAAGTCTTTTCTGTCATCTACTGCCTGGGGTGTCATTCTTAAAATTTATGAGACTAATTGATATTACCTGAATTGAGAGAATACAGCTTGCTAATTTGTCATACAGATGTGTTGATAAACTTATTCTATTTATTGCTTCTAGCACATCCTGCAAGCTATTTATGGGCAGTACATTAATTATTTTAGGACACCAAGTCATTGGTAGATTTGGCTCCCATTACAATCTATTTAGACATAGACTTTTATTTTGTTTTTCAATTGCAGTGGGGATTTGTCCTGTGCTAATGCAGTTATAATCTTTTATTAGCCTCCTTGGAAATTAAGGGTATAATAGGTCAGAAGTAAAAATACAGTGTGTGTCAATGGAGCAGTTTTTTCCTTTTTAAGCAAGACAACTGTGAAGTTTACAGGAGATATGATTCTCAAAATTACGTAATTATCAACAGGTTCTCTAAAAAACACAGTTAAACATCCACAGAATAACTTACAAAGAAAACTTTCAAAACTAGGAAAATACTTTGGATCACTCAGCTCTAAGTATTGCAGTCATATACACCTAGCTGGGGTTTACATTGTGACCCTTGATGCTATGTTTAATCAGTTATCCTAAACGTAATGCAATGGGTTTAGTGCAACAAAATTAACAATGCCAAAAATGGATACCAGTTCGCTGTTCTTTAATGACTTCTTGGTTTTCAGTGACGTATAATATAGTAAAAAGAAAATTAAAATAAAACTTTAAACTTCCAAGATTATTTTGAGGAAAAAGCTTGAATACCAAAAATTTTTTTTAATTCAAAATGGGAGAATATAAAAACTTAAGAAAATTGATTTTAAAAACTACACAGGGAATTCCTTGGTGGTCCAGTGGTTAGGACTCCACGCTTTCACTGACATGGCCCCGGGTTCAATCCCTGGTTGGGGAACTAAGATCCCACAAGCCTCATGGCATGGCCAAAAAAAAAATTATTAAAAAAATTAAAAAATAAAAACTACAGAAATATAGATATCTACAGGGAAAAATGCCATTTTTAAAAAGTGTTTTTTAATGACATCAGAATCATTGGTGGAGCGGAGACAGGCAGATATAAATCAAAAGATAATCTCCCTTACCCAAATGCCACATATACACAAATCTCAGCTACTGTGCAGTAAGTCTGCTAAGTAGTATTCCCCGATAAATGACAGTAAGTCCCTAGGTCTATAGCAGAAACTTTTATACTTAAGTAGTGCACACGGTACCAAGCTGATACACGGTACCAAACACAATAGGAAGAAGACTACAGTAACTCAAGACAATATAATCTATATATTAAAACAAATAGTCTCGATTACTTAAAAACATCTGAATTTCATGCTCAGAATTTTCCAGGCTAGCAGTAGAAGAATGAAGGGCTGACTAGCTATATCAAGGAAGAAAGGTTACAATGATATATTTCTAAATCATGTAATTAGTTTTAGGCTACAGTGAAGTGATTTTGCCTGAATTACCGATAAAACAATGTTATTTTCTCTTGAACTTAGCTACTAGAAAACAATATTAAGAAATAATACTTTGTGTGTAGCACGAATGGTTTTACATCTGGCAAACACAGGCAAATAAAGGGTGACAGGGATATAGACTTATGCTAGCAAAGTTCCTATCTAGGTCTTTGAAGTCTCTGTTTATAATTGCACTGCTTTTTTTAAATTAATCATCTTCCAGACTCCTCATGTAAAGTGTTCAAAACACACTCTATAATCTTACACTAACTCTTATGTCTACGTCCTTCTTACAGTTAATCAATATTTTATAGCTAAATAAAAATAAAATCTTCTCCCCATAAATGCTTCCACACACACACACACACAATAAAACTACTTCAGATTAAGAAAGGTCATGGTTTACAAAGTCAAAGCAATGAAATGGGAAGTTTTATCAGTGGTTCTCAGACTTTAGCATGCATCCTAATCATCACCTGAGGTGAAAAACACAGAATGTGGATCCCAGACTCTGAATTTCTGATTTAGAAATCCTGGGAGGGGTCAGAGAATTTGCATTCCTAACAAGTTCCCAGGTGATGCTCATACTGAAGGGTGCGGATTCCCACTTTGAGAATCTAACTTCTGTGATTTGTAAGACATATTTGAAAAGTAATATATAAATATAATTATTTATATAATATATAAATTCACTCACCTGATAGCTATGACATTTATAACGACTAGAGATGCTGACTAATTTTCAAACAAAGCCAATTCTACTCCTAGCTAAGTGACTAATAACCACATCAATAGTAAAAGAAAAAAAAAAGACCACCACCTTCACAACGGTCAGCTCAGTAGCAGAAATGCCTTCCCCCTTATTGTTAAGCGGCAAGGCCCAGGACTGTTTTGACGCAATTGTTCTCTACTTGTCTCCACTCCTAAATCTTACACTTTCCCACCGCCCAGCATGAGACTTGCCAGGACAAAGAATCTGAATGACAAACAGTGACAGAAAAATGATGGAACCCTTTCTAATCCAGACAGTTCCAGAACATCCCCTACCCCCCACCCCGATTTTTCTCACTTCTCATTATCTCCTACACACACACATTTAAAAAACAAAACAAAAACTCTTTTTATTTGAGCTAATCTGAACCAATGGGAGAGAAATAAAGACTTGGACAAGCAGAGTTCAGACTCACACGAGAAGGTTCCATCTTATCTGCAGCATTCCTCCATCCCTAGAATCCCAGCCACTCTCAGCTGCGGGACACCAGAGTCCAGCAGAAGTCAAAAGAGCACTAAATGAATTCCTGCTCTGCTCAAGGCCTCACCTCCTGCCATCAGCCAAGCGGTTTAAGCCAAGAGGTTCAAGACCTCAGCATCTCTCCTACACACACCAGCAGTAGCGGCACCATCACCAAGAAAGCTCTCTTTCATTTGGGAAAGAGGGAGTGAGGAGAGAGGGGAAATTAAGATGTTTAGAGGTGGGAGAAAGTGAAGATCTCTTGGCCAGAGCCAAGGAGGGAAGTAGGAAGACAGGCAAGGGGAGTGGCCGATGAGGCGAAGCAGAGCCCAGTGCTCGCCGCTCCTGACCCTCTCCCCACCACTCCCCTGCACCGCTCAGCCCTGCACAAGACACCGCGGAGAGAGTAAAGGCGGACCTCCCGCCTCGGTTCCCAAACACCTGCCCACTGCGCACTCCACATTCCCAGAGAGTTTGAGGACTCAAGGTCCCCCTGCATCCGTGCCCACTCCCAAGTCACTTCTAGGGTCTGCGCTTCCACGAACACTCATGTCCTTTGCCCGGGGCAGCCGGTGCCTAGCACTGCAGCGCTGGGGTCCCAACCCCGAGGGAGACCAAAGGCGGGCTGCCAAATTTCCAGCACACAGTTTCTCTGGATGTCGGCCCTAGCCTGGGAGCTGTGGGTGAGTCTCGGCCTGCTGTCCCCTCAAGGGCTGTTCTCTTAACCTTCCTACCATACCTCGAGAGTACAAAAGTTATTTTTCCTTTGTAGCACCGCCTGCTTAACCCAGGAGAAGACTCACATTTGAGCCAGAGGGTGTGTGTGTGTGTGTGTGTGTGTGTGTGTGTGTATCTTTCAGTCCCGAAAACCAAGGGTGCCAACTGCTGACAGGCGAAGGAACCTGGATTGGCTCTTGAGGACTTAAAAACATCCGAATTAACACGTTCACCCTTCTCTCCGTCCTAACCCTCCCAGCCCTGCGTTTTCCGGAGAACTGAGATTATGTTCCTGTTGCAGTGAGCTAGTGTCCTGCCCCGGAGCCGAGACGCGCAGACTTGGCCGTCCGTTCATTCATGCATTTGCTCATCCATTCACATAAACATGTCCCTTAATTGTGTCTGGCACCGAGAATCTTGCCTGCTATTTTCCCCTCCCCAAGTCAGTGCTTATGGCAACGGTTGGTGCAGAACGCAACTCGACTGTCAACCCACTTCCTGAGCTGGAAAGTCAAGTCAAGCAGGCATTCAACTCTCCCCACGACCCTCCCCCCCCCAAAAAAAAGGAAAAGGAAAAGAGAAGGCTGAGACACGGGGCGGAGAAGAATGCGGAGCTCACTGGGGTCACATTCGAAGCTTCCCTTTGGAGGAAACCGCGGCACCGACACCAAGGCATGCAAGGAGCCAAATCATTATTAAATCAAAGACTGCTAGAGCTCGGGTCCCCAGAGAGGATAAATCAAGTACAAAGCCACTTATTCGCACGAGTGCTGGGCTGCCGGCTCGACCCAACTCCGAGCCCGAGCCGAGGCGCTGGGAGAGCGGCTCGCAGCCCGATTCGCAGCGCGCTCGCCGCCTCCTTATCGCTCCCAATAACGTGATGAAGTGGAAATCAAAAGCCACGCCGGGAGGGGCCCCGGAACGGCGCGAGTCGTGCATTTTCGCTCACCAGCCTATCTTCCCTAAGAATCGCAAGGTCACAATAGCGTCGCGATTCCACTCACCGTACACTCCTTGGCCAGAGATCCCCTCCAGGAGGACTGTCAGCAGCCACACGAGACCGTACACTAAATCCATCTTCACGTGAACATGAACATATCCAGCCCAGGGCGGACGCAGCGGGACCTTCTGGAGGCCGGCGGCCAGCCGGGCGCGCTCCGCTCGCTCCCCAGCCGAGCCGAGGTGCCCGGGAACCGCTCGCGGAAGGGGGAAGCGCAGTCCGTCTGTCTTTCCCCGGCGGCGGCCGTGA
The DNA here is from genome assembly GCF_963924675.1 of Phocoena phocoena. Classification (NCBI taxonomy): domain Eukaryota; kingdom Metazoa; phylum Chordata; class Mammalia; order Artiodactyla; family Phocoenidae; genus Phocoena; species Phocoena phocoena. The sequence goes on along the minus strand of NC_089220.1, from coordinate 52,051,409 downwards.
GCGGAGCGCAGGAGCCCGCACACCCCACACTCATACACACACACACACACTCTCTCTCTCTCTCTCCCACAACACAATACCCTGACAGAGACTCACACGCACGCCTCACTCACACTGGGCGCCTGGGAAAATCGCAGACGCCGGGGAGGAGCAGGGGGCGTGATGGGAAGCGAAGCCGTGAGGCGAAGTGTTCTTCAGCAGAGCGGACTGGAGTCTTCGCAGCTGCTGCTGCGGCGGCGGCGGCGGCGGCGGCGGCGGCGGCGCGCTGGGCCGGCGGCGGGTGCTGGCGAGGGGCCGGGTGTGCCGAGCGGTGCGAGCCTGACGCGGGCAGCCAGGGAGCAGGAAGTGGCCTCTGACTCGGGGCACCGAGCAGGGGCTTCCTCGCTTGGGTTCGCCTTTACAAAGTAACTCGCGAAGGTCCCCGGAGGAGCGTCAAGCGGCGGCAGCGGCCCGCCCGCTCGCAGTCCGGAGCCCCCAGCCCTGCTGTCTTGCCTTCCCCCATTCCATCAGTTGCCATTGCAACGCCAATCCTGTTACACGATACAGGCTCGCATCGCCGAGCGGGGAGAGGAGGAAGAGGAGGAGGAGGAAGAGGAGGAGTGGGGCGAGGGGGACGGGGGTGGGGAGGAAGGGAAGGGAGGAGGGGTAAGAAGGAGGAGAGGGACGGACAGGGCGCAGAGTGTGAGTCTGGAGCTTTCTCGGGCACCAGCCTCAGCCGCCGCCGCCGCCGCCGCCGCCGCCGCCGCGGCCACCTCCACCGTTCTCCAAAATAGCCTTTAGCGCCACGCCAGCGAAGAGGGGGCTCAGACCGGCCGCACCAATTCCGGGAGCCGAAAGCGGAGTCCAGGCACCGTCACTTGCAGGAGACGGAGAATGCCATGCAGAGAGAGGATCGCACACACGTCTACGCGTGCCCACCGGCACCGCGCGCGTCTTCTTCGCTTCCGCGCTGCCCCCGCCAGGTGGAGGGGTGGGGGCGGCCGGGACAGGCGGGAGTTTAGAGGAGGGCGCCGCAGAAGGGGTTCCCCGCCTGGGCTAACGTAGTGCTGGCATCCGGAGATGAACGCGGGAGCGGCCGCCTGAGAAGGACACCGGCTGCGTGGCCGCCGTTCGGGCTCCAGCTGCGGCGGAGGTGCCCGGGCCGGGCGGCGAAGCGCCGAGGGCTAGACGCCGGCCGGAATCCCTGGGTGTGCGCGGGGGTGCGCGCAGCGGAGGCGGAAAGGAGGAGGAGGGCGAAGCCGAGAGTGGGGCTGCGGGGCTGCCGAGCTGCCGGGCTGCCGGAGAGGAAGGCTGTGTGTGGTCACGTTGTGCGCTACGTGCTGAGAGCGCGAGCTTCTAGCCGCAGCTGGGCGACGTCAAAGCCGGGTGCGCGGCTCAGTCGCCTGCCTCCGCGCCTCCTCCTCACTCTGCCTTCCTGTGTCAGACGTGGAACCCATCAGTATGGACAGTGCAGAGAGGCTCCGCGAGGCCGACGGCATCCGGCCTCCAGCCTTCAGCCTTCCCCGCGAGCCCCCCGTCCCCCCAACCTCCCGGAGCTGCGCGTCCTCGGACACCGGTTATCGTTTCCGATGCCGCTGTTGGCGTTTGCACGCGGAAGGGCCAGCTACCACCTTAGATCCCGGGTAATTACAGGACACACCATCCCCTCCCCGCCGCCCAGGGTCTCCCAGGATCCGTTCCGCTTGACTAGAGGGCAGAACCGGCCACAGCACTTGGAAACAGCATCGTTTCTTCCCCATTTCTGTCCTTTTAAATGGAAATATGGTCATCACAGCAGTGAAGGCTCTAGGGGCAAAACACTAAGAGTTCAGAGCTTAGTATATTTAATATGCAATGTCTCCTACTAAAGTTAACCGCTTTGAAAATCTTTTCTCTTTTGTGACAGAGGCTCTCGAGGAGCTTAAGAAATTCATAGTTACAAAAGGATTAGAAAATGCAAAGCATCTATAATTTACATTGGAACTAGTGTAGAAATAGTCCTCCGAAGATTTATAGGAGAAAACTGGTAATATAAGTAGCGGTTTCTGATTTGTCTCTGTAGCCACAAAAATTAGTGCTTCCTGCGCTCAATCCACTTTGTCGAATATGTTCTTCACTCTTCAAACAACATATGGATAGGGAAGTGGTTAAAATAGCTAAAAACGTGCATTTATACATGTGTTAAAAAAAGTAATTGCTATAGAAAATCTGGAGCATAGTATTCATTTATCTGCTCCTATAATAGACTGGTATAACACACTGCAGGTCCCTTTCCCTCTGCTACGGCTAGGAGGGGCAAGAGGGGGTGGTGTTACCTCCGAGCACTAGGAAATGAATAGCCCCCATTGTTTCCACCAAGGTCCTTTTCCTCACTTAAGTGAATTATGCATATTATTTTTACAGGGTGTGATCTACTGCTTACGCTCTGGGTTTACAAGGTAAGAGGACCAATGTTGAGAAGGTTGCCTCAGGGCAAAGGATGCCTCAGCGTTGAGGACCGCTTCTTTATGAAATGCCACTTTCACATAGTAGATGGAATTAAGTATCACTGTAGAAGCAAAACTCAATGTGTTATTTCTGAAGGAGAATGAGTGAAGTTCACTCACTGGTCAGCTGTGAGGGGAATTGTGTTATGTTTCAGGAAATTAGTCTTTTAAAAGGAGATAATTCCTGCATACAGCAGCACAGCAGCTTCAAGGAGCAGTAAAGTGCAACTCCTCTCTCAGATGGCAGCTCAGAATGTGTCTTGTCCATGAGGCACTTCCAGATTTTGGCCACTCATATTCTGAGATACTACTTCACCTGTATATTTGTACTGTCCTTTTTTGACTTTTATTTATGGAAGCGTAGGCTCTTTGAGTGATTTCAGGACTCTGCACTGAAATATTTTATTATCCTAAAAAGTCAGTGTATCACTTTAACAAAGTAACCCAGACTAAGTCAGTATCTCTAAGAGGGATTACTGTGCTTAACCTGCCACATTAGGACTTACGCTTCAGGAGTTCAGGGCCTTTCTTTTCCATGGAACGCACACCTCTGCCTAGGTAAGGACCAAACACCCATGGAGCCCTCAGCATTCCTGAATAAAATATTTGGAGCTTGTAGAGAACTTAGAGAACCCAGTCATTTTACAATTTACTTCAGTTGAGGAAACCACCAGGTATATCTACTCTGGGCCAGGTCTTGCCCTGGATATTGAACATTCAAAGATATACAGGACAGAATCCCTTCCTTTAAGAAAGACACAATCTAGTGGACAGGGTGTGTTGGTCAACACATGCACCACTACTTCTATTGACACTATAAGTGCTATGTAAGGAAAGTCCCATGGTGGCAGATTTTACATGGAACCATTAATTAGGTTATATGACAGTAAGAATAAAAATTGCACTGGATTTCATATGTTTTTTCCTTCCAGTGAAAATGATAGATTACTTCTACGAACAATTGGCCAATTCAGTCAACCAAGGTTTTTAGTTGTTTGTTTGTTTTCTTAAAATTCAACATTTTTTAGGCTGCCCTGACCGAATAGGCATGATGTATCCAGCCACACCTTAGCACTAACTATTGAAGGCCTCCAGGTGGTGAGCCTGAGCTGAGTCTTAAGGACAGGCAGGGAGGTGGTTTATCAGAGAGAAGGGGAGATGCTCCAGAAGGCAGGTCCAAAGGCTGTAATAAAATCAGGGCCAGGATGATCTGTGTGACCCAATTAGTGCACTTTCTTATGGGGGAAGGGTAAGTAACTTTAAGGATTGCCAGCGTCTTGGATTTTGCATGGTGAATATGGAAATTGTACAGAACTCAAAGGAATCCTCCATTGCATTACTGCCAGGGCCCGCTCAAGAGTATTACTCTGTCGCTAACAGAAGCATCAATGCACACTTTATCATTTGTGATGACAAGGCCAGGAAAATTTAGGGGCTTTCCTCTGACAGCCTTAATTACCTTAATAACCCCTTAGAGTTTTGTTTTTTTTTTTTTTTTAGTGTGTAGAAATGTAATTTTTTTTTTAAACAGCTTTATTGGGGTATAATTGCTTTACAATGGTGTGTTAGTTTCTGCTTTATAACAAAGTGAATCAGTTATACATATACATATGTTCCCATATGTCTTCCCTCTTGCGTCTCCCTCCCTCCCACTCTCCCTATCCCACCCCTCCAGGCTGTCACAAAGCACCGAGCTAATATCCCTGTGCCTTGCCCTTAGAGTTTTATTGACTGTAGTTTCATTTTAAATTTCTATCTCTGTCCTGCAGTATAAGCAGGATGTTCCAACCTAGGTAGCATGAGAGAGGCAACGTCATGGAGAGCGTCACAGCTTGGCACAAAATCCACCCAAGGTAGTGGGACAGAAGTGAGAAAAACTAGTAACTCTGGAGATACAGCTGAGTTGGCAAAATCAGACTATCAGTGGCAAATGCATCCTTTCTTTCAGAGCTAGCCTCCTCCCCCAAAGCAAATACCAGGTCTTCTATACTATTTACTACGGCTACTCCCTTATGGCCCTTTAAATCACACTGACTCCCATATATACTCTTCCTTTTCTGGTTTATACAAGCAAAGAAGAATGTAAAAATCATCAGTGGTTTGTAGTAATCTCTGGGGAATTGTGCACCCTGACCTGTTGTTCTACACTTCCTTGTGCTTGCTCTGTTCTTCATGGTCCCGGGTTCCTGGCTCATATCACAGCTTACTAGGAATATAACCCACCCTGAATCATACCGCAGTTGGCTACAGGTCTGTATCCCTGGCCTACCCCTTTAATCCTGAGACTAAATATATTTCTGATATTTCAAAATCAGTTAAGGCAAGCTCATTGTTCTATGACTCAGACATGTACCTGAGACCACGAACCATCACCCCCTCGACCTCTGACCAGATCTCTTTAAAGCTAACCTAGATTACAATAAAGTTTGACTAACCTATATTGGAACCACTTCTGTAGGGCACAGAGTCTTCTATCCTGGTAAATTTTCTCTAACCAAATTCCTGGTTTTATTTCCTCCCACTTAGTAATAGCTTCCAACATGCAAGCTTGGAAGTCTAAGCAGCATCACATAGAATTGGCTGTTTCAGATGACAGATATGATTTCCTATCAGAGACACAGAGCATAGCATTGGAGGTTCCAGGTGCTGGTAATTTCCAGGAGGTAGTGTGGGAGCAATTGTCTATAAGAAGCAGAACCCAGACACTGGTGTTAAATATGAGACAAGGATTTCATTTTGGGAAACAGTGTTGTCCCTTGACAGGGCTCTGGTGAGAACAAAAAGGGCAATGAGAATGGTAACTGCTAATATTAGAAATAAGGAAGCACATCAAATCCCCTTTGTAAGGACTGAGAGAAGTCAAGGAGAGATGTATAGCTTGAGGAAGCAACAAAGTACCCAAAGAATAATCCCTGGGAGTAGCAAATACAGGGTCCAAATAACAAAGGAGGTGTCCAGGAGAGGCTGAATATATGGATACTGTTTTGAGAGGATGCCAAGGTAATTTGTTACCAGATGATGGGGCTAAGGTCTCATATATTGTGGCTGCCAATGAAGAGTATCTGACAAACAGAGGAAAGTAGAGGCAGAAAATATGAGCGAAGGGCCTTGATATTCTTGATACTCTATCATCAGCTAAAAATAGCAAATTTCTGAGAGATTTTACTCATTTGGTAAAGAGCATTCCCTCTCATAGGCCCTCCTTTCAAGACAGACATGCTAGTTTCTAGTTCCAGACTTCTGGGATTTTGTGAACCATTCATGTTTTCTATACAGTTTGTATGTTGAACCCATAATTATTTTTAAAAGTCTACCCTCATATACCCTCATATCACCTTTTGGTGATTTTAGTAGCCCTGCCCTAGATTTATTCTTATTCTGACATGTCTCCTTTCCACTATTATTGAAATTCTGATACTATTTTGGGAACAAACCTAATGCTGATTTGTTCCAGAGCAGATGTTCAGTGCAGGGCTGTGTAACGTGGTAGGTAAATGTCTGAGCTTTAACATCAGATTGCCTTGAGCTTGAATTTCTGACGTCATTGTGACCTTGACATTTCCTGTATCCCATAAAATGAAAAGAGCAAGAGGTTACTAAGAGTTTTGTATAAAGTAATACATGAACGTTACATAGCTCAGCACTTGACTTAAGCAATACATTGTTATTATTACTGTCAATATTTTTCTTAATATTTGTTGGTTGTTGGAGAGCATTAATATATGGGCCTAATAACTGGAATGAGCTCCATCTGAGGTTAGCTGACAGCTTGGAACCTTTCGTTTTATAAGGATGATAAGTGTTTTTCTCTAAAAGCATTACTTCACTTGCTTTTATTCAACGTTCACCTGTCCCATTTCTGTCCAGTCACACTGAACTCTGAAATCCTTCCACAGTTTATCTGTAACGGTTTGGCATTTAAGTACTTAGGTATAGCTGAAAAGTTGAAATTTTGAGAGTACAATTCTGCTTCAAGATTATTTTTGAAACTGCTGCGTCCCTGGATGAATCCTTGGAGAACTCAACAGTTTAAATATTAATGCAGAGAAGTTTCTACTTATCACTATGCTGGTTTACTATCTTTCAAAAACAGATTTGTGTGCAGCAATGCTTGCACATCTAGGTCACCAGTAGACCAGATTAAAGATCGGCATCAGCGTTGGATTAGAAAATTTGTGGTGGAAATATAAGGAAACCCACTGTTTCTGACAAAGAAGTGATTTGATTAAGCCACAGATAAGATATCAAGGACTATGAGAGAGTTGAACAAACATTTCCCCCAAGATTCTATGTTTGGAGCAATTTACAGATATGCATGTAATAGGAAATAAAGGAAAGGAAATCTGAGGTACAATCAGGTGGTAGGTTCAAAATGTGTCATCACAACACTAAAATATATAATCTAATATACAATACAATATAATATAACATAATATAATATAGTACAATATCAACATTCTCTGTAATTAAACTCAATCTGCAAACAAGCTAATCATATCAGCTAGCTATTGGAAAAATTCAAGGAAGCAGAATCTCTTCTCAGTTTAAAACTTTGTCTCCCATGTAATTACTTCGTTTTCTAGGGTTTCACTCATTTGCTCTTCTTGTCCTTATCTGACTAGTGGTTGTTTCATGTTTTGTCCCGATAATAGGGAGAGGTATCTTCTTTCATTCAGCTTTGCTGTCCTCTACTTGATTATTGGGTGTCTGCCACTTACCCTGCTGCACTCAGTGCTCTCATCTTCCCCATTGGCTTTGAATCATAAGGACTCAGCTCCCACCTCATTCCAAGCTCAGGTTTCTCCCAGACCTCTAGCCATGGAAGCACCTTCCCATGCTCCTCTGGAGCCACCGGGAGAGTCTGGATCTCCTACACATGACTCACATTAGGAAACCAAATGGCACTATTCTTCATTCTCCGTTTACCTGAATATACCGTGTTGACATTTCTACTCATTTGTAGAAATTCTGATTTTCATTCTATGAGGCATTTTCAACCAAGAGTTAAGGAAAGATTCAAAAAACAAGCTTTCTATACCATGGAATTCTTAAAGTGTAAGAAGGTCACTAATCCCTGTGCAACCACATGAGGACAGGGAAGTCCTCAGGGACATGCATATCCCTATTCTCCAACTCTACCTCTCTTTTTCCTTCCTCTCTCTCAGTCTCTCTCTGGGGTCCTCCACTCTCCCCCACTACAAGCTTCACACCAGGGCAGAGGGGGTACTCACCTTCCTTCTAAAGGGAAAAATGGACTTCATTTCAACCTTGCATTCTCCCTACTCTCTGGTTTGTAGAAAAACTGCTGTGGTCTGAATCCTCCAAGCTAGAGCTTAATAATTTAGATCCTGGGTCTAGGAGTTCCCCAAAATCCTTTTTTCTCTCAAATGTCTGACACTTCTTTTTTTCCCTGGCTTCTGCCCTTTCCCTGAAGAGATGCCCAACTTCAATAAATATATTACCCTAGAGCAGCAAGAATTACAGGGAGTCAGAAACAAATTGAATATAGGATAATATTTCAAAACATTCATTATAGCTGCATGGCCTGGTCCCCTATAATTAAGTTACTAAGAGGGTAGGACCAGGTCTTGCCTACTTGGGGTGACCCAGGAAGGCAAAATATCACATGGAAGTTCAAAGTTCAGGGGCAGATCCAAAGGAATGCAGGGCTGGGTGGGCCAGAGAGTTTCCAGAGGGAAGTTCCTTGAAGAAGGGAGAAAAAATCTGTAGGTAGGAAATTGTTTATTAGGAGGTTGGAGAGACAAATATCCTGGCGTGCCACCAAACTGGCAAAGAAAGTAAGAACAGCCAAGAAAAAAATGGGGCTGAGTCCTCTGATGAGGGTTAATAAGAGAGAAATAAAATAGACAATGGAAGAGAAGAGGCACAGGGAGCTGTACTGGGATGGTAGTGTCCCTCTAAAGCCTGTCCTCAGAATCTCAGAACATGACTTAATTTGTAAATAGGGTTGTAGCAGATGTTATTAGTTAAGATGAGGTCATAGTGGAGTAGGGTGGGCTCTTAATCCAATAAAACTGATGTCTTTAGAAAAGAGAAGGCACAGAAGTTGACATGCACAGGGGAGAATACCAGGTGACAACAGAGGCAGAGGCTGGAGTGATGCATGTACAAGTTAAGGAATGCCAAAGGGCTAAGGGAAAGGCAAGGAACAAATTCTCCCCCAGCATCACAGAGAGCGTGGCCCTGCTGACACCTTGATGTTACACTTCTAGCCTCCAAAAGTATAAGAGAATAAATTTCTCTTTTTATAAACCACCCAGTTTGTGGTACTTTGTCACAGCAGCCCTGGAAAACTAATAGTGGAGCCACACTTGTCTCTTGGGCAACAGTCTTCACAAAGGCTGTTTGGCTGAAACCTCTGGAGCTTCTATCTTAAATCCTTGCCTGTAGGAAGTTTCCTTCTAAATCACTGTGGAATCACACTTTCCTAGCTTGGACAAATCCAATAACCTCAGTAACACATGACTTTCCATATCTGTAAACTATACTACTCACTCAGAAAAATGTTGTGAAAGTTAAATGGAATGATGTTTATTAAAACATAGGTGATCATGACCTTTTTCAGGGAACCAGAGAGGACCAGGGAAACTAGGCTTGAAGGACTCCTATTCCCAAGTTAACTTTGCTGCAGCACTCCCCAGAAATAGGTGGGGAGCCTGGGATGCCCAAGAGACTAATCAAAGTACAAGTCTCTGTCCTCAGTGTTCCCCTGCAACTCTCTGATGAGTACCCTCTATTCAACAAAAGCCTGGAAAGAGGAAATCTCTCCCTTCTCTTTCCTCTCTTTTTCTTACTTTCCTGTGACAAGAAGAGGGGAATTTGCCTCTTCTTCCTGTCTACTTCCCTTAAATAAAACTCACTTAGAGCAGCAGTTTTCAAACTTTCTTTTCTTGCCATCTTTTTAAACCTCAACCTACAACAATTTATTTAACATCATGACTCAGTGTACAGGCACACATAAACACACACAAAATACATTTTTTTCTCATAAAGTGATTACCGCCCGTATTTTTCTCTTTTTTTGCGGTACGTGGGCCTCTCACTGTGGTGGCCTCTCCCGTTGCAGAGCACAGGCTCTGGACGCGCAGGCTCAGCGGCCATGGCTCACGGGCCCAGCCGCTCCACGACATGTGGGATCTTCCGGGACCGGGGCACGAACCCGTGTCCCCTGCATCGACAGGCGGACTCTCAACCACTGCGCCACCAGGGGAGGGAAGCCCCTACTGCATGTATTTTGATGTGTTCCTTTCTATTCCATTCCATTTCATTCTCTTCCATGTTATTTTACTTTTAAAAAGTATGGTCTGGCTACATTAAATTTTTTGCATAACCCTTTAATGTGTCAAGCATCATATCGGGTGCAAATGCCTGGCTTTTGACATGCTGTAGTGTTACTTTAAAAAAAAAGCAAGTTCTCTATCTTAAGATAAAGAGCATGTACCCTAACTCTCTTCCCCTGAGACAATAAATCTCTTGGTCAGTCTTGGAGGAGAGATAATTGTTAAAGATGTATTTTGAGTGACATACTTCTTTACCTATTTTGTATCCCATTTTTTTCCATTCAGTGTAGAGTGACATCTTGCCATGGCAGTAAGTGATCATCTTCAGCAACAGTTTTAATGATTGACTATCATCCCAATGCGTGAATGCAATATAATCATTTAACTAAACTCCCTATGTTGGGCATTTGGTTTGTTTCAAAGCTTACATTCTAATGGGAGGAGACAGATATTGAACAATAAACAACCAAACAAACAACAAGGATAATTTCAGATTGCAATAAGTACTTTAAAAAAAACAACAACAGTGTTGTGTTAGACTCTGAAAGGGTTGGGGAGTAAATTAGATAGTATCATTAGGAAAGTGATTATGATTTAGACCTCAGGAATAAAAGGCCCACCATATAAAGAGGTGAGATCTACAGACAAAAGGAAAAACAAGGGTTTTTGGAGATTAATGCCTTGAAGGAAGAGAAAGAAGGCTTTCTGAGAAGTAGTTAGGGACCAATTCATGAAGAACCCTATGGGTCAGTGTAAAGAGAAGATTGTATTCTCAGTGTAAGTGGAAGCCTGTAGACAACTCAGAGAGAAATAGAAATAGGCAGAGAGATGAGAGAGAGACAGAGACTATCCCAAGAGAGAAAAGAGCCTATAGTCAGCAGATATATTGGTTATGGTTATGAATGAATCTATCTGGGTACTGACCATATAAAACTTACAGTCAGTTTCAGAGTTCAGAAACAATTTACATACACCCAGGAACATGGACTGTTTCTTAATTCATTTAAACTTTTTCAAGTTTGTAATCATATTTTGTAGTTTTGTTTGTGTATGCCTTGTACACTTTTGAAAAATTATACATCATTACCATGAATGAGAAATTTTAAAACTTACATTTTCTAATTGGTTATTGTTGGTATGTAGGAGAATTATTTAATTTTTGTATACTCATTTGATAACCAGCTGAAATTGCTTTTTAGGTCTACTTTTCTTTTTTCTTTGATTTCTTGAGTTATCAGTTAGGAAGACAATCATATAATCTGCTAATAATGATGATTTTGATTGCTTCTTTCCAGTAGTAATGAGTCTTTACTTCTCCCGATTTGTGAGATTCGATCGGCAGGAACTTCTGTTATACAACTGACAAATGTTAGTGATAACATGTTTCAGATTTTAATTAGAATGCCTCTAGTGTTTCACAGTTCAGAATGCCATTGAGTATCTATTTCAAATGGATATATAATTGCTATTCTAATGAAAGGTTTGTCTGTGTTGTTATTTCTGGTTGTTGATGTTTTTCTCTCACCTACTCACCCAATCTGCATGGCTGATGAATTTAACCAAATGCCTTTTTGGCATAAATTATAATCATTTTGTGATTACTTTAAACCTAGGTTTATTGTAATGATATATTAGGGTTCTCTAGAGAAGGAACCAATAAGATATATATAGATGTACACAGGAAGGAATTTATTATAGGAATTGGCTCGTGAGATTATAGAGGGCAAGACGTCCCACAATCTGCTGTCTACAAGCTGGAAAACAAGAAAGCCAGTGGTGTAATTCAGTCCAAGTCTGAACACCTGAGAACCAGGGGAGTTGATGGTATAAAGCCCAGTCCCAGTCCTAAGGTCCTAGAACCAGTAAAGCTGATATCTGAGGGCAGGAGAAGATAGATGTCCCAGCTTAATCAAACAGAGCAAATTTGCCCTTTCTCTGCATTTTTATTCTTTTCAGGCCCTCAGTGGATTGGATGATGTCCACCTGCCCTGGGGAGGGCAATCTTTTTTTTTTTTTTTCCCAAGTCTATCTATTCAAGTGCTAATCTCATCCAGAAACATCCTCAGAGACACACCCAGAAATAATGTTTTACCAGCTATCTAGGTAAATACCAGAGATTTAGCTAAGTATCTTAGCCCAGTCAAATGACACATAAAATTAACCATCACAAATGGCAATGACAACTACCATGAAAATTTATAATGTACTAGGCAACATGCTAAGTATTATATCATTGAATCATCATAATAAAGCTAGAAGAAAGCTATCATTATGCATATGTACCTGAGGAAAGCTGAGATGTTAGAGAGGGTTAAGTTCACTGGTAGACACAGACTTTTAAATACAAATTTATCTGATCCAAAACTACTTTGATGGGTTTTGATGTATTTAATCAATTTTAATTGCTGTTAATATTACAATGGCTGTTGATATTTGTTGAGAAATTATATAACAAAATATCTAAGCCATTTAAGCTTATTAATATATTCAATCTTTGAAATCACCATATGAAGTAGAACCTATCATTATTCAGTTTATAGATGAGGAAACTGAGGCACAGAGGGCTTATTATGTTGAAATATCTTTGTGTATGTTTCTGTAAGAATGTATTATGGCTTTAATAAAGTTCTGGATTTACTAATAATTTTATTTAGTATTTTCTTATATTTATACTCTTATTTGAAACTGGTCTGAAATTTCTTTTTTTGTGCTGTAATCATTAGGTTAACTGGGAAGCTTGTAATTTTTATGAGCTCTAGAATATCATAAAAATTATTACAGAAAGGTAATCTGGACCTGCACGTTTTTGAAGGGCATTCCTGTTCAACTTATGGTATCAGAGTTATTCATGCATTTCTTAACGTTTACGAAATACTGTTTTATGAGTAGTGTAGTCTTAAAATTTAATAAACATCTTCTCTAGATCTGTGATTACATCACTTTTTTCATTCTCAGAATTTAGTACTTTTAATTTCTTTGTGTGTATCAGTGTATAAGTTTTGTGAGTTTTCAAGTTTCATCTTTTTTTGTCTCTTCAATCAACCAGCTTTCAAATTTACTTGTCAGTTATACTATTTCATGTTTCCTAATTAAGTTTTGTATTAGTTTTCATCTCTATTACTATCTTAGTTTCCTTGGGATAATTTTGGCATTCCAGCTATATCTTCTTAGATTAATTCATTTATTTATTTTTATTCTTACCTAGTTACTGATAAAAGTATTTAGATTTATGCCTCTTGTCCTGAGTGTAGAATTTGCTTTTTCATTGTATTTTTGACATATGTTATCTTTCTTGTTAGTTTGGATTTAGACTATAATAACTGTAGTTTTTAATTATTGGTTAACCCATCAGCTGCCAAGGAGACTTTTAAAAATATTTGCTGTGATTAGTTATCTTCCATGTCAATTATTGCATAATGAGAAAATGTAGACCATACAATTTCTAGTTTTTTATGTTTGTTGAAATGTTCCCTGTGGTCTTTTAGATGTTTTTTTCTGGGAAAATATTTCATGGATTCTGAAAATACAGTGTAATCGTAAACATAAGATACAGAGTTGTATATGTAAATATAAATATATAAAGGCAACCTTCTTGATTAGATTATTTACCTTCATTATATCCTAATGATATTTTGATGCCTGTTGCACCAATGTAACTTGTCAATATTCTAACGGAGGAGAGGTCTGACGCCAGGTTGACTTTTCATGCACTATAGATATTTGCTTTTTCTCCATAGGTGTGTTCAGTGTTTTTACTTCATGTCTGTGATTCACATATTTTATCAGGATGTATCTAGATAAGGATTTTCCCCAGCAATTGCACCTTAAATGTCAGTAATTCCTTTCTTACCTTTGAAATGTTTTCTCTTACTTATGTCTTCTCTGTTTATTCTGGCTATACTCTTTCAGGAACAACTACTCTTTGCTCTATCTTTACTCTTTGCTCTCTCTCGATATATATAAATATATTCACTTCATATATCCAAAATATATAGTATGTGTGTGCATTCATTTTCTCTTATTAGTTCAAATTTGTCATTTCCTTTACGTTTTTGGAAAGCTTCCCATGCTTCTGGTCCATATCACTGCTTTGATTGCCTACAGCGGTGGATATCCACACCAGAGTCAAATGGAAATGTTAACTTTATCACTAATTTATAATCATCATTGAAGCCCTTTGATAATTCATTCACTGCTTTCTTTACCTCATCCTATTTCTTCTTATGTCTTCCCCGACACTCAGGGCCACAAGATGTGTCAAATAATTAATTGTAATTTCTTCTAGATATTGCAATAAATTATTGTCAAAGATGCCCTCTCTCCATGCCATTCCCTTCCTCTGTTGCTGCAGTAATTTTTTATTAGCCCAATGCTGATTATTTTTCTTTTCAAAGAGAGTTTAGATTTATCAGGGTTTAATTTTTGTTAACGAAAAATATGGATTGTCTTAAGTCCTGCTCTCTCCACCTAAGTAATGGTGAAATTCTCTTCTGAGAGTCACAGTAGAGGGTATACTGATGTAGCCTTAACAAGGAACAGACTATGAAATTCTCTATTACTTCAAGGTATTTTTCCACTACTTGCACAATCTGATTTTCTGGTTCCAAACCAAAAGAGTAGGTAAAGATTATAGTTCCCAGCATGCTGCAACAGGATTTGTTATATCTGTCCTCTCTCCAGTGCTCAGTTGTAGTAGTTATACTTTCCAGGATGTGTGTATTGTGGTGCTTTCTCTGCAAATGGCACCTGATATGCGCCATTTAGTTGGGAGATATACGAAGCATATTCCTTAATTTTTTTCTTAGCTAATCTCTTGACTTTAGTCAAGGACTAAATCCAGAGTAAATTTCTTCCTTTCTTTTTTTCCTCCCTCAAACTACTTCTCTTTATATTATGTCAATTACTCCCAGATTCTAGCCTAAGGTTATGTGTCTGTTTTACTTACCTTTTAGGTTTTGTCTTTTTCCACATTTTTTTCCATATAGAGAGGGCTGCATTAGTGGTCTATTAGCCACATATCATTCAAATCGGTGTTATCATATTTAATTTTCTAGACCTAGTTTACATTAAGATATTCTCTTTACTTCCATTCTGTAGGCAACCCAGAATAAGTGGTATCATTCTTCATATTATTACTTGGTAATTATGAAGAATTTGCCTTGGTTTTTATTGTTTAAGTTATTTTGAATTCTGTTAAGCCATCCTTATTGTTTACAAGAGACCTGTAAAGAGAATGATGGAATCACAGATAAAATCTTTTATAATACAAATCTCACTCTAGAGCAACAGAAATGAAACTGAGATGGATTCAACACATGTCATCAGTGTTGAAAGTAAGAGAATTCTTGTTTCAAAATCTTGGAGAAAATACTCAGAAAATACTCAGGCGTACAAAATCCTTGTACCCTATATATCGTGCATTCCTATTTTGTTTATAATCAACTTCATATGAAAGGAAAGGAATCAAAAGCACAAACTATTAATTACAAGTTATTAGATGTGTAGTAATATTAGTTCATTTTAAGCATTTGTTCATTTTAAATACTTGTTAAATCCATATATGGAAAAGTGTAGCATTTGTATAAGGCTCTGGACTTACTCTTTTGGTCCCCCTGGAGGTCACCTGTGTCTTTAATGAAGAATTCATGGAATAAATGAATGGCTTCCCACCTCAAGCACTTCAGCGTGAGGGTATTCTCACGCTGAAAAATAGTAAGTCAAGGAGCAGGCCAGAGTTGTGCCCACAGAAGCAACCTGACAACAATAAGGGACAATTATTGGGAGATAAATGCCTCGGCTTCCTCATTCCTTGGTGGGAAAGTTCTCTCAGCAAATAGTCAGCAAGTCTGAGCCCCAGTTGCCCACAGAAGTTTCCATTCAATAATGCATCTTTTATTGACTTTCTGCTTTTGGGGGAACCTCATTCGAAGACAGGAGGAAAGTCCCAGAGGGTATACATGATAGCAAATTTTAGGGGGAGGAATCAATCAATGCAAATAGTGCAAGTGGTAATTTTTAGAAAATGATTCTATTCAATCAAACATTTCATCGAAATATTTATTCCAAGCCACTGTTTTACTCAATAACAATAGTGCTAGCTTTCTATGTAAAAGTTTCACGTCAGGAGGTCAACAATGGTTGCCGAATCAGCTATCTGCCTTGTATCATTTTATTTCATTTAAAAAATCTTTGTATTTTGAAAATTTTAAAATATTTCAGAATTCTAAATGTAGAATATAAAAACCCATAGATCCTGTCATCCAACTTCTTCTTTTAGTCTCTTTTCTTTTAACATTTAAAAATAATAATTGCTTATATTTAACATGTACAACATGATTATTTGATATACATATACATAGTGAAATGATTACTACAGTCAAACTAACATCTCACCTCCTCACATAGTTACCAATATTTTGTGTGATGAGAGCACGTAAAATCTACTTTTTAAGCAAACTTCCAGTATTTGATACAGTATTATTGACTATAGTCATCATGCTGAAACGTTAGAGCTCTAGACTTATTCATCCTACATAACTACAACGTTGTACTCTTTGATAAGCATCTCTCTATTTCCCCAGCCTGTGCTCCCAGCCTCTGCTAACCATAGTTCTACTCTCTGCTTCTATGGATTTGACGTTTTTAGATTCCACATAAGTCATGCAGATTATTTCTTTCTGTGTCTGGCTTATTTCACTTAGTGGAATGTCCTCTGGGGTCTATCCAGGTTGTTGTAAATGGCAGGATCTGCTTCTTTTTAAGACGGAATAATATTCTACTATATAAGGCTTCCCTGGTGGGGCAGTGGTTGAGAGTCTGCCTGCCGATGCACGGGACACGGGTTCATGCCTCGGTCCGGGAAGATCCCATATGCCGCGGGGTGGCTGGGCCCGTGAGCCATGGCCGCTGAGCCTGCGCTCTGCAACAGGAGAGGCCACAACAGTGAGAGGCCCGTGTACTGCAAAAAAAAAAATTCTATTATATATATCCAGTCATCTCTTGATGAACATTTAGGTTGTTTCCATATCTTGGCTATTGTGAATAATCCTGCAACTGCCATCGAATTTTAATAAATATCCATATTTACTATACTTTTACATATCCTATCTTATTCATTTTTTGTTTTTTAAGCTCTTTGTGGAATTATAATATACACACAAAAAATGCACATTGTAAATATATATAGCAAAATGAACTTTCTCAAACTGAACATACTCATGTAACTGGCACCCAGATAAAATAAATAAAATATTTAATACCAGCACCCCCAAATTCCCTCACTGCCACACATACACTTTTTTTCAATTACTGCTCACACTAACAAAATTCAATACCATTCTAAATTCTAGCTTGCATGAATCTTTTAGGCAAATAACAGACATCCTGTCATTTTATCTCTACATCTACCCTGCTTTATATTGTATACTATTAAGTCTAATCTAAAGGCAAAACTGCTCCCTAACTCTACCATACTTTACATACAAACATGCATATAATTTTTCCAAAATTTTTTGGAATATGTTCTCCTCAAGTAGAAATAAACTAAAACCTGGATTTAATGAATCAAAGAGATATGTATAGTAAGGAAGTAAAAGGCATATTTTCACTATATGGGCTTGGACTTAGTGGGAAAGTAATGTCCTATGTTCAAAGATCATGTAAGAAACACACTGACTTTTTGTGAATTGCTACCCTTTCCCCACTTGAACTGGATTATTTTGCTAAGAAACCCTACAATTACATTAGTAATATCCCTTTATTGTAGCATTATATTCTAACTTTAACCCAGTTTGCAAGTAATTGTTTTATTTGGATTTAAGTCATAATCTATGTTGAAAGTTTTATTTTAGGATGACTAGAGGCATTTTGGAATAATAATTTTTTTATTAAGATACATCTGTTGATTAAAAAACTATTTTTGAATTTATAAAGTGCTCCAAGTAATTAATTTTAACAGTGACATAATGCAATGTATTTCTGGAACAGCCTTTCCCTATAGTGCAGAGTAATTCCATATTCATTAGATACTTCCTTATTTGACAGACAAATGCCCGAAGGAGACAATTATTGCAGTGTCTGCTTCAGTGTATTATTTTTTCAGCTAAAATGTAGTCCTCTTCCTGTTAGCAGAGAAATAAAGAGCTGATAGTGAACTTCGTCAAGCTACTTATTTGAATTTCAGAATAATGCCTGGGTTTTATGTTCATTTTCCATCTTGAATTTTTAAAAAAGAAAAATTGAATCGTAAGTAGGAAATTGATAAAACATATCTGGTTAATCATCACTCTTTGAGAAATTCTAGGCATATAATAAAATTTTAATGTTTTTCCCCCTTTAATGATATGGAGCAAATATATATTCTGACAATTCAAATACTAACATAATCATATTTAGTTAATAAAACATTAAGGTAAACACAATTATTGATTTCTTATCAATTGTTAAAAAATTAAGTACAAAGTAATATTACATACAAGAATCTTAAAGTTGTGACAAATTATTGAAAATTAATTTATTGTTTCTGTTCTTTTGACCTTAATTTTCAAATTACCTAAAGACTTTACTCTCAGAAACAGTGACTTCCAGCAGGCAGAGTTGAAAATTTTTTTGTCCACATTGTTTATTCTGCAGATAGCATATACTTGCCATTTGTTTATCTAATTCATCAAGCATTTAAAATATATTCATGTCCTTACCAAATTCATTCCTCAAAGATGTCCAATCTATCCATCTAAATCAATCTTTGAAGAAAATATTTAGAAGCATAACCCTTGTGTTCATATCAGCACTATTTACAACAGCTTAGACATGGAAACAACCTTAATGTCCATCAACAAATGAATGGATAAAAAAGATGTGGTATATATATATATATATATATATATATATATATTTTTTTTTTTTTTGTTGTTGTTGTTGTTGTTGTTTGTTTGTTTTGTTTTGATGAAGAGAGAATTTTGAACTGAATTAAAAGTCAGGGGCTTCCCTGGTGGCACAGTGGTTCAGAGTCCGCCTGCCGATGCAGGAGACACTGGTTCGTGCCCTGGTCCGGGAAGATCCCACAGGCCAAGGAGCGGCTGGGCCCGTGAGTCATGGCCGCTGAGCCTGCGCGTCCGGAGCCTGTGCTCCGCAACGGGAGAGGCCACAATGGTGAGAGGCCAGCGTACCGCCAAAAAAAAAAAAAGTCAGAAGACAATTTCAAAAATGTATGTGAATATTTAAAAGAGTAGAAAAATACAGAACAGAGCATATGAGATAAGAGAGTAAGAAAAAAACAAACGTCTATTCAAATATGATTGAATTCTGAAGAGGAAAAAAGAAGAATATTAAAGATTTAAAGATATAATAGCTCAGAATTTAAATAGCTGGTGATGACATAAAGCCTCAGATTAAGAAGCAAATGAAGAAAATATACCTATACCTAACAAGGTAAATGTGCTAAAAATAACAAAAAAGACACAGAGAAATGACAAAATCATCTGGGGAAAAAGAGATGAATCACTGCACAGAAGTCATGATAGGACTGAAGCCAGTTTCCTCAAACAGAAAAACAAAATTGAAGCCATATGACAATGGAATACTATCTTCAGAGTATTAAAAGAAGTTAAACATTCTATACCCAGAAAGTAGTCTTCAAAAATGAAATGAAGAGGTAAAAAATTAGGAAAAACTGTTTTCTCTTACAATAATAAAAAATGCAAAATAAAATTGTGCTAAAATGCCATTTCTCACCTATCAGAGTGCCAAACATTGAATTTTGAAAATACTGTCTTAGCAAGACTTGGGGAACAGGCATTCTGATATAGTACAAAAATCACTCAAGCTAAAGAGAGAAATTAGGTAATCTGGCAAATTACATATACATTTTCCCCTTTTATCCAGCAGTTCTTCTTTAGTACTATTTCATATACATACTGACAGAACCTATAAAAAGCCATATGTACAAGAAAACCTATTGTAGTACTATTTGTAATAGTAGAAGAACAGAGTACAACCCAATATCCATTAATAGGAACTGATTAAATATATATGGTCTGGTACTTAGCTGAGTAGATTTCCTAGCTTAGTGTTGAAGATGTGGCCTGGTTTATTCTTGCTGCTTATAGTAAAATTTGAGAGGAGAGAGATGAATTGAGGGAAAAATTATTAAAGTAAAAAGAACCAGAACTGATGATTTTGGAAACTCTCAGTCCACCCAGATGGCAAAAAATGCTGAAATTCAGAAATTCATTATCAGGAAAATACTCTAGAGAAAATGCTGAAGGTGTGACCATAAAATCCTCCCTTAGAACCTCATAAGATCTCTTTGAGAGATTAAGGATATGAATCAAAAGTCTCCTCAATTAAACTAAGTAGCCTCTAGGAAACTAGAGGGCAAAGTCCTTCAGGTGTATCAGCAGAAGCAAAAATTAAGAAGGGATTATTTAGGTAAGATTTCCAGGGGGAATCCTTTCATAATGTATATGTATATCAAATCATCACGTTGTACACTTTAAATATATTACAATTTTATTTGTCAGTTATAAATAATAAAGCTGAGAAAAAAAGTCTCTTGATGAGCCTCTTGTTAATAGAGTGAATTCCTGTGACATACACAGTGACAGAAAGTTCTCGAAATTTTTATATAGCAGAAATTCTTCCACTCTAATCATGAGAAAAACATCAACAAATTCTAATAGAGGAGCATCCTACCACATACTTGACTAGTACTCCTCAAAACTGTCAAGGTCATCAAAAACAAGAAAAATCTGTGAAACTGTTACATCCAAGAGAAACCTAAGGAAGCATGACAGCTAAATCTAATGTGGTATCCTGAATGGGTTCCTAAAATCGAAAAAAAAAGACATTACGTAAAAACTACAGAAATCTGAATAAAGTATGGACTTAATAATAATGTATTAATCTCATTTTTAGTTTTAACAAATGTACTATACTAGTATAGAGTGTTATACTAGGAGAAACTAGGTTTGGGCATATGGGAACTCTCTATAAGTAGCTTCTTAATTTTCCTGTAAATATAAAACTGTTTTTAAAAACTAAGTATTTATAAAGATATAAACATATATGAAGAAGAACATTTCTTCATTAAGTTGGTATAATTGTGTATATAGCAAAAACTATCTTCATCAGTTTTTAAACTTTTAAAAATTGAGATAAAATTGACAAAACTTAAATTCGCCATACAATTCAGTGGTTTTTAGTATGTTCACAGTGTTGTACAACCATCATCACTATCTAATTTCAGAATGTTTTCATCACCCCAAACAGAAATCTCATACATATTAAGCAGTCACTCCCCATTTGCTTCTTCTTCCCAGTTCCTGGAAATCACTAATACTTTTTGTCTCTACTAATTTGCCTATTCTGGACATTTCATATAAATTGCTTCATATGATATATGGCCTTTTGTGTCTCACTTTCAGTTAGCATAATGTTTTCAAAGCTTATCCATGTGGTAGCATGCATCAGTACATCATTTTTAATGGCTGAATAATATTCCACTAACAGATATATCATATTTTTAATATAAATTTATCAACTGATGGACATTTGGGTTGTTCCCATTTCGGAGCTATTTTCAGTGATGCTTTATGTACATCCATGTACATGTTTTTGTGCGTAGATTTATGTTTCTAGTTCTCTTAGGTATATACCTTGGTGTGGAATTTCTCTGTCCTTTTGTGACTCTATGTTTAATTCTTTGAAGAGCTGCCAAAACTCTTCCAACTGTTTTCCACAGAAACCGAACCATTTTACACTCCAGTCGTCAATGTATGGGGGTTTCAGTTTCTCCACATCTTGACCAACACTTGTTTTCCTTAAAAAAAAGCTATCCTACTAATGGTAAATTGACATCTCATTATGGTTTTGATTTGCTGTATTTGGTTTTAATGATGATTTTTGCAGTATAATCATAAGAGTTATTTATCTGTGGACTTTTTTCTTTTATTGTCTGTCTGGTTTTGATGTCAGGGTAATGCTGGCTTCATTGAATGAGTTAGAAAGAGTCCACATCTCTTCTTTTTTGGGGGGAAGAATTTGATAAAGATTGATGTTAATTCTTTAATCTTTATTATTTTCTTCTTTCTGCTTATTTTGGGTTTGGTTTGCTCTTTCTTAAATTTTAGCTTTTCAAGTTGAAAGTTTAGGTTATTGACTTGAAATCTTCTTTTTCAGTGAAGGTTTTTACTGCTGTGAATTTCCCTTTGAGCATTTTCATTGCATCCCATAAGTTCTGGTTTGTTGTGTTTTGTTTTCAAGCATATAAAAATATTTTCTAGTGTCACTTTTGATTCATTCTTTGACTCATTGGTTTTTAGGAGTTTGTTGTTTGACTTCCACATATTTGTGAGTTTAAAAAATTTCCTTCTATCATAAATTTTTTATTGAAGTATATAGTTGACTTACAATATTATATTAGTTTCAGGTGTACAACATAGTAATTAGATATTTTTATAGGTTACCCTCCTTACAGAGTTATTATAAAATATTAACTACATTCCTTGTGCTGTAGCTTACATCCTTGTAACTTATTTATTTTATACCTACTAGTTTGTACTTCTTAATCCCATTCACCTATTCTGCCCCTACCTCCCAACCCACTCCTCTCTGGTAACCCTGTTATAAATAGTAATTGTAATCCTCAGGAAAACAACTAAGAAAATAACTAAAAAATAAATAGTAAGAGAAGTAACAAGGGAATTAAAATAATACACCAGAAGATATCAATTTAGTCAAAAGAAACCTTAAAAGAGGAACTGAAAAAAACAAAAAAATATAAGGCTTATAGAAAACAAGTAGCAAAATGGCAGGGTTAAGTGTTTCTTATCAGTAATAATAGTAAATATCTACGAGTTAAATGCTCCAAATTAAATGCAGAGATGGATTAAAAAAAATCATCCAACTATAAATTGTCTACAAGTGACTCACTTTACATACAAAGACATACATTGGTTAAAAGTTAAAGGGTTGAAAAAGATATTCCATTTGAATATGTCACACAAAAAGAACTTAAAGTTTCATAAAATATCATATTGGCAGGGGAGAGAGGTCAAATGACATCCACAGAGAAGTCTGCTTTCTATACTTGATTATTAATGCAAGGGAGACTTTTGGTTATTTCTTACAAAGGATATAACTGTTCTTATCCTCTAAAATCTATCATGAGAGATCTACTCACTCATCTCTCACTTAGTTAATCTTGTTACCTGTGTTAGTTATTTATTTATTACTTCTGAGCTCCAAATCCATCTTGCCATGCCTTGCCTTGCCTGGCTTTGTGATCCTGGACTTCCTGGACTTTTCTCCTTTGCCAAGTAACTTGATGTTAGACTTTACCAATAGAGGGCACTGAAAGGCCATTGCAAGATCAGAACAGGAGGAAGGGACTTCTTTTCCTTTAAGGGTGTTCTGGGTTCAACATGGTAGTCAGTGGATTGATATGCAAGAGGCCTGGTACTCTTCACCACAGTACCAAGTTTCATAGGTTAGAAGTCCATGCTTTCTGAAATATTTCTCCATCCCATAGCAGCAGCCCTGGTGGCTCTCTTGAAGCCAGCATTCTCCAGGTAATTTCTTTTCCACCTGAAGTGTCACTATGGTTCACCAGTCAAAGCAGAAGCTAATGGTAGTTAGAGGAAAGCCGGAGTCTCAGCCCAAGTTTAACTCACAGCAGTTCTTGAATATGTAATTGAAATAGATATACTTGGAAACTGGCAGAATCCCTACATTAACTTTGTGACCCATGGGTAAAGACCATGTGAAAGTCCCTGGGCTTCTCCCTTTCTATTCAGATATTAAGCCAGAAACAATATTACATACTTGAAGGAATTGCAAAGATTTGTACTGTTATCAAAGATTGTAAAGATGCAGAGAAGCTATACTTATCACATCCTCATTTAACTTGACTATTTGGTCTGTGCAAAAGTTGGATGGATCTTGGAGAATAACTTTGGTGACTCTGTTTGCAGCCAACAAAACAGGCACAGAGCAAATCAAAACAGCCCTTGGGACTTGGTTCGCAAATACTGATCTGGCCTATCCATTTTTCTCCATACAAAAAAATTGCAGGGACCACCAGAAAGTTTGCCTTTTCTAGCAGGCAATAGTACATCCTTATGGTTATACTTCAGAGCTATTTCTTCTCTCCTACTCTCTGCCATAACATAGTCTGCAAATATCTTAATTATCCACACTGTTTCCATAAATTGATATTATTCTGATTAGATAGGATGAGATGGAGGTAGTAGATAATTTAAATGCCTTAGTAAGACATATGCGAACCAGAGTAACAGATAAACTGCACAAAATTTCAAGACTTTCTTACCTCAATGAAAGTTCTAGGGGTTCAATAATCTGGAGCACAAGATATATTCATCAGGATGAAACACAAGCTACTGTATTTCACACCACCTACCACACACAAACACAATGGGGCATGATGTTTGGAATTTAAAAGCAACATATACTACATTTGTGTGTTCTATTTTAACCTATATACCAAATTACCTAAAAGTTTTTATTCCCCGAGCAAAAGAATACTCTGAAGCAAGTTCAGGCTCCAGCGCAACCTGCTTTTCTCCTTGGACCTCATAATCCAGGAAATCCAATGATATTCAACTTATCTGTGGCAAATAAGAATGCTGTATGGAGAATCTGGCAAGAACATATAGGAGAATTGCAGTACAAACCTCAAAAATTTTGGAGAAAACCCATACCTTCTTCAGCCGGTAACTATTATTATTTTGAGAAACAGCTTCTGACTTTTACTACTTGTCATTAGGAAAGACAATGCACCATGGGATATCAGGTGACCATGAAGTCTGAGCTCTCAGTCATGTTGTTTTTTGATCAAACTGAAGGTTGGGCATGAGCAAAATTAATATGTCATCAAGTGGAAACAGTATATAAGAGGCTGGGCTCAGGCAGACCTCAAAGGTGCAATTCTTACTTTAAAGTAAATCCAGTGGGACTGTGAATGAATTTGAGAATTAATTAATATAACAACTATAGATACAATGCTATTGGGACTGTGTGTCTCCTTATTTTAGAGGGTGAGAACATCTTTATTTGTATGAAGTATGAATGTGTCTTGTTAGGTGGAAATATAAAGTTGTTTTGTTCACCCGCTTTCAGTCCTAGCGTAGGAACAGGGCTATTACAGTATATTGTGCAGGGTTTATGAAGGGTGTGAGAGGAAAGAAGAAAGCCTACCATTTTTGAAAGTAATAAATTATTCAGATTCATGGGTGTCTAATATGTATTAACTGCTTACATTTTAAAAATAACTATTTATTTAGCTTGTGGGTGCAGGTATACTTCAAATCTGTGACGCATTTCTTAGTTTATGTATATATGTCCAGTTCTGCTTGAGAATCTTGTAATATAAACCTCTTAGGGGGAAAGGCCTGTCTTTTTGGCTTCTGAATGTTTTCTCTTGTTCTTTTTATTGCCCTTAAAAGGAATTTCAGTGATGGTACGGATGACTGGAGGCCATAGTGTTGAGTGATTCTGTGATGATAACTTGAAGAGTTCAGAAAGTATTTCAGGGATAGTAAGTACCGGGGGAGTGTCAGCAACAGCATTACATACAGTTCACTTGAATCAAGTCTCCAAATTTTGAAAAGTTTGTACTAAGAATATATCATGTAACAATTTTTGCAGGAAGACAGAATGAATTCTTTATTATTGGTGATGAAGCAGTACAGACAAAATGTACTTCATTCAAAATGAATTTCTTTTTAGCCAAACTAGCATTTAGAGTTATGGCAAGAGACATTCTTTATTTATTTTTTATTTTTTGGCATGGTATTGATCTGAATATAGAAAAGAACAATTGCTTTATGGGCAATATAATCATAATTAGAGCTGTATGGAAAATTTTCACATCACCTGTGAAATTATTTTTGCTAGATATTTCATTTTTTGCCCAGGGCATTTATGTTAATTTAACCACACATAAAAATAGTTTTTCTGTAAGAACAACTTTCCATATTCTCTATTCTAAAATTATAATCTATTTTTCCCCAGGAAGGAATATAGTAAGCTTTATGTGAACTAAAGAGAAAATTGATGAATATAAAGAGTTATCACAGTTAATTCACATTTGACTATAGTAAAGCAAACTTAGGTCATTCAGGGAGACATTCAGCTCTCCATATGAGAAAGCTCAGTTAAACATGGCTTAAACATAAGGACAATTAATTCAAGAATTATAGCAAGGAGTCCTAATATCTGTTGTTCCAGAATTGTTGAGTCCAACATCTCTGAGAGGCTCTTGGCTTTACTGTCATGGTCATAAGATCATTTATGCTGCTTCAAGCATCCTGTCTTTCCACATTAGTGATCAAGGCAGGCAAGAAGAAAGGGTATGGGTTCCCTTCAATTAACTACCTCTTTATCTGTGCAAAGGTTCTCTTCAAAGTGAATAGCTAAGGTAGTTCCTCTGGGAGGATCAACCCATGGCCCACACCAATTAAGTCAAAGAGCCTGTAGATTAGTTACCTTCTTAAGTATATGTCCAAAACCAACTTGTCTACTTGGCAGTTATATCCTTTTTACATTGTAAAATAAGACACAGAGAAAACATTTGACTTTTTTGTTTGTTCAGATTTCCAAAAATTAGATAAACTTAATATATATTTAACCCTGAAAGTTTTGAATAATCTCATTAACATACTTCTGCAGTTGGCTTCTCTGGATTCAATCTGAATATTATTAGTAATTGACAGTAACTATGCTACACCAAAGGTCAGTCTGGAATCATAAAGGCCTAAGTACATGTAAGTATATGATGGGGAAATTGCTTTCCTTCATTTGTAAAATGTAGATAATGTTAGTACCTACACCATAAAGTGTGCCTCTGTGTGTGTGTGTGTGTGTGTGTGTGTGTGTGTGTGTAGAGGGAACATTAAATGAGATCATGAACATAAAACTTAAAAGCATATTTTGTCTCACAGAGTAAATCTTTAATAAATATAAATTCTAAAATATTGATAATGATGATGAAGAAGAAGATGATGATTTGATCTCTTATATCTCTTGCTCTGAGCTGGAAACTAAATATGTGCCAAATGAACCACATATCCATAATCATAGGTTAACGTGAGATAATCAAATATTTAGCATTCAGTTTAAAGTTTAATTTATATCCTTCTTTTTTCTCTCATTTATCGAATATTTAGTGTTCTCTATCCACTGTGCAAAGCTCTTTACTTACCTTATTTCTTTTAATCTCCAATTATGACTTGTTTTACAGAAGAAAAAAGAGGTTTGGAAAGGTGAAATAACTTGTCCAAATCACAACCAGGCTGTGGCGGGACAGGGATTCAGGCACAGTTCGGCTTTGCTCCCAGCCTCTGCTTTTAGCGCTGCAGGGTTTTGCTTCTCTTTTACAATTCTTTTATGAAAACTTTTTACACAACCCATCTATGTAATTAAGTTCTAAACTATAAATATTGTCCTTGGGTATAGAGACTAGAGCTTTGTTTTCACTTTTCCTCTTGTCTCTGGTACTCTTCATTCATCATACTTTCTCTCAGGATTACTTACTTAATATACTTGTAAAAGGTTCTTATGAGAATTGCTGCAAACCGTTAACTAGTTTCCTTGTACAAACATTGACATTTGAGCGAATTTCTTGATTGTTTCCATTAAAATTTATTTTAGTTACATAATTTTTTCTCTGTTAATAAAATATTTAGATTTCTTGTAAGATATGCATGCATACTGACTAAAGAGATAGTAATAACATTTTACACATAAGTGAGTTAGCATTTGTCTCTTTTACTGTAATCTTGAATTTTAGATGAGTGGTGTAAATGTTCATAGTTAATTTTATGGGCTGAACTGTGTCCCCCTAAAATTCTTGTTGAATTTAGTTGAAGCTCTAAACCTCAGTACCTCAGAATGTGACTGTACTTAAAGATAGGGCCTTTTAAGCGGTGATTAAGTTAAAATGAGGCTATTAGGGTGGGCCCTGATCCAATCTGTTGTCATAAGAAGAGTAAATTTGGACATAAAAAAGAACACTGGGGGTGCAAGCACAGAGAAGAGACCATATGAGTACACAGTGAGAAGGTGGCCATCTGCAAGCCAAGGGAAGAGGAGGCTTCAGGGTAAACCAAACCTGTTAACACCTTGATCTTGGACTTCTAGCCTCCAGAACTATGAGAAAATAAATTTCTATTGAGTAAGTGTCCCAGTCTGTGGTATTCTTTTATGGCAGCCCTAGCAAACTAACAGAGCCATTCATTTAATTATTCATTCATTCATTCATTCATTCAAGAAATATTTACTACAAATGTCCACTCTACTCCCGATATGCTCCTAGTGTCTGGGGATAGAACATTGAATAAAGGAGAGAATCCTGGCAAACATGAAATGCATGTGAAATGTTAGTGCCATGGAGGAAAAGAACAATGTGTAAGGAAAGCCTAAGAACTTGTTTGTCTTATTGATGTTGTTGGAGAGGATGATCAAAATCATGGTCATGTTAATATACCACAGAAATTTTCCAGGTGTGAGTTTTTGAGAAAGACAAGTATTTTTTTCATAAGAGAATATAAAACTGTATATAAAGCAACCTAAGTTAAGTTGAACAACCTTGTTAAGTTGATATCATTTATTTGTTTGTAATTATCTGTTCATTGTAGCAACTGAGTTTACTGTGGTTGCTGAATGTTAAAATGGCTTATAGAAATAGGGAATGTTTTGCTTTACCCCATTTTCCTGACTAGTTGATCTATATCTTCTGATTTACATGCAAGTAGACATGCGTCATAGGAGAGTGACACGTAGACTTACAGGGTGAATAGACTGAGATATGAGAATGAAGACAACCGGTGGGATTACAAATTTTTAGAGACAATTCTACCTTGATGAAGTGTGACTCGATAAGGAAGCTTTAACAACAGATACCGAGGCTCCTTGTACTGTGTGGCAGCCTTGACCTAGACTTGCTGGAAGAAGTATATGCTGCGGGGGTAAAGAACTGCATGAAATTCTGAAAAAAGCCACATCCCTGAAGTCTGTATTGATTTGAGGCTCTGCTGTACAGAAGCAGAATAAAGGTAAAGAAGACATTTCATTGTTCGCTTCAGACAACAGAGATGACACCATTGTCTGAGGCAATTCAGCAGCAGCATAAGCATTAGCCTGAGTGGTTCTCTGAATAGTTACCTAACTGGGAAACAGGAGATAGAAGATTATGCTACACAGAGTATGGAGCTGGCCTTGGTCCTGATGAGTCTGTGCCTCATTGGGGATATAATCCAATAGATTATATCTATAGATTCTGGAGTGGGGCAAATCTCTTGGAAGAGGGCTGAAGTTCTGTAGTTATGAAGGTAAAAAATGTGGGATTAATGGCTAGCCTGATTTATTTTGTATTCACAAGAGGATGAGGTCTTGGAATCAAAGTTGGTGGCACTGAAACATATTCCCCAAACTGAGAGTGAGCTGATCAAGTAGACTACTGAGAATCTTTATTGTAATTCTTCATAGTATGTGGGCCTTTAAGCCAAGACATAATTCTCATGCTGGGTATTTTTTGCTATACTTTAGAGCTTCTCAAAAATTTCTATGGCACATAAC
Source organism: Phocoena phocoena (assembly GCF_963924675.1). Lineage (NCBI taxonomy): Eukaryota > Metazoa > Chordata > Mammalia > Artiodactyla > Phocoenidae > Phocoena > Phocoena phocoena. The sequence continues at coordinate 52,022,050 of NC_089220.1, read as the reverse complement.
TTTGTGAGAATCCATGCATCACATCTATTCTTTGTCATACCTAAGATTTTATAATTCAGAAAAAAAGATTTGGTTTTTATACTTTAATTGAATTACACAATTTCCAAATTTTGACTCTCTTTAGGGATTTATTTTAAAAACTCAAGAGTAAGGACTATTCTAGTCTTAGTTCCTTTATTGAATTTCCAAATTACTTAATTTTGCTCAATCACTTTCCTCTGTTGCACAAACAAACACAAAAACAAGCAAGGAACAATGGTGAATTATTGTTAGGTGACAGTTCTTTTACAAATCAGGTTCACTGATAGGAAATGTATATAATAAAATAGCATTATATAAATATAAAATACAAGTGTTATTATTTGATTAACCACAATTTATAAGAATTATTGTCTGGCTCTTTTTTTGTGGGATTACCCTCTTTGCTTTGAGGCAGATTGTTTCTGAATGCAATGTCTTGCTCTCTTTCTATATAATGTGTGTTTTTCATTTCTTAATCTTTTAATATAGTCTAAATTTAAAACCTGAAATGAGTCCATTTTTACATTACCATTTGCCTTTTTTAAATGAAGGGCTCAAGTCACTCCAGGTTTATGAGCTTCTTGCTACTGCCAAGTATTAGTTTTAACTACAGCATTTTATCAGTCTGCTTCAGAAAGGAGGTTAAACAGGCCAGTTACCTTTCACCTCTCCTGCCAATTCACAGAAACATAATGGCCATTTAAAATTTTTCTAATCTACCCAATTTATCTAAATCAAGTCAAATCAAATACATTTAAAACCATTTTTTCCATTTGCTCTTTGTTTTATGAAACTCTGAATCACTGCTAGCAGTTATTTCTATATCTACCCCAAAACGTACCTAGTTACAAATAGAACAAACTTTGTGATGTTAAAATATTAAAAGGAAAATTTAAGGTTGCTTATTTAGGAGTATTTCATTGATGATGGATAGTGAATAGAAAAAAGGATGGGTTCACATTTAAATGTGCAAAATAAAAAATTGCATACACGTATCAGTAGACAGATGTTAGTAACTAGGGCAGATATAAACATTAACATTTCTAAGAACTTAAAATAACATGTGAGTAAATCAGTATTTTGGGAAACTTTCATTAAAATAATACATGTAGTGCTGTTCTTAAGATTATATAATAGATTAGGTTCTGTCATGGCTAAAATTGTTGTAGTTATTCATTAATCTAAATTCATTAATTTAGAAGATTCTCAGAGCTTAACTAGGGAAGTAATAGAATGTTTCTCCTCTGTGTCTGGTAGTAAGTGTCCCTTTAAGAATCATTAAAATTCTTAAAGTGATATGGGCAGATAGCCTTATTGTCTGTTACTGTCTAGGAAGAGTGGATTTTCAAACTTTTATTTCCTTGATAAAACTGCAGATTCCCTCAGCCCAACCTATTAAAATTTTGATTCATGGGACCTGAGATGAGCCACAAAATGTGTGTGTATGTGTGTGTGAGTGTGTGTGTGTGTGTGTGTGTGTGTGTGTTAGTGGTGATGGTAGGAGAGAGAATATGCCCATATTAAGCAATATAGAAATAATATTATTAAATACTCCCTTTGGTTAAAAAACAAAGCCCCTTTGTATTCCACCAGTAAACCTTCTAAACACTCAACTGCCTAAACCCAGCAGTGTGAAAGCAGTGGAAGTGTGTAAGTTGCTTTTTCAGAGAGTGCTGTCAGCATGGATGTGTTTGACTGCACTCTGCTGGCTGAGAAGCTGAGAAAAGAAGTAACCCCAGAGTATGAGAAATGAGGCACCACTATGGTCCGGCTCTCCCCCTGGGGAGAGAGTGGAGCTTATACTCCACAGAGAAGACCTTTGGCCAATTGTTGCCCTCCGGCCCTTTAGATTTCACAAACTAGCAGTTGTAGGTATTGAGTCAACCACAACATTTTATTGTGGCATAAAAATTAATTCATGATAAAGGCTTTAGAAACACTATTTACCACACCCCCCAAATAAACCATATTTTCATTTGATTTGCCTAATGTCTTTGAAATGTAATAATCAATGGTGTAATAAAAACTGAAGATTACAGGAGACATATAAAACAATTATCCAATAAACCCACTATCTTGCTTAATATTATTGGCAAACTACGTTTTTCTTAAAAATAGTTAGAAGTTTATTAATCATTAAGTGGAATTAAAAATTTATATTTTACCATAAAAAGCCAGAAATTAAGTGCAACAAGAAAATAGATCATAAACCCCAGTTCCAGTTATTGTTCCTATAGATGTTTGGATAGACGATAGACGGACTGTCTGTAAAGAACTGTGACGTGGCTGGCTTCACTAGATCATTTCCTGGTCTCCAAGAAAAACTGTTTCATGATATATTGTCTCTGGCAAAGACATTTACATATTTAAGGCCAGTCTTTTCTGTATATGCACTGTGTTAGAACTATAGGATAAACTTCAGGTTGTATTCCTTAGGTAGTGCTCAGCCGTCCTGCAAAGATTTCTATCAGTGAACTTGATCTTGATAAGTAAAATCTATTAATGCATTAAAAAACAGAAGTAAATAAAAGCAAACTACTTTTCAGAATTAGAGTATTCTACTAAGGTCATAGGACATCAAAGAAGCACAGTCATAACATTAGCATGCCCTATGCCTTTCTTTTTAGCTTAAGGAAAGCAGATTCCAATTTTATAGATCATATGAGCACAAATAAATAAGCGAATAAATGTCCTTCGTTACCAGATTTCTATCAATTAAAAGCTATTAAGAATATTATCTTCTTAAAGATGTTTTCAATTTTATCTTATTTTAGTTTGTGAATGTCCAATTTTTTACTCTTTTGTTATTGTTGGTCACTTGCTATGTCACTTTTTCTTAGTATTTACTGAAGTGTTCTTTCTTTGAATATCTGTAGTTTTCTAATCATGTCTGAGGACTCATGGATTTTTATGAGACAATGGAATTTATAAATACATAGTTCTAATGCCATTTGATCAGGCACCAGCTCATACAAGATGCTCCTACGAAGAACTTAAGATCTGCAATGCAAAAAGGATCTTTGAATAAGGATAGCTTTGAGAGACATTTATTTTTCCTTCATGTGATGAATTTGGGAGATACTAAGCAAAGAGGGATGAAAAGAAACCAAGCCTGTTTTCAGACTAAACCAAAGTCTATGTATAAGTATAACAGTTTCAAACCTGAGCTCTACTCCTGACTCGCTATGAAATTCTGGTCATTTATTACACTTAAGTGTATATACATAGTCTCCTGAGGAGAAATTACAAGTGTCTGAGAGTCTTTTAACTTTCTCTTCATGCTTATCTAGATATTAAAAACTAATAAACTTTCAGGGAATTTATCACTATTTTTTGTCATAGTGAATGATGAAAGGCACATAATATTAAGTAAACTCTACAACAATAATGCCATTTTTATCAGACTTAATAAAACATTAGATAGCTTTCATCTGGGACCATTAAATCAGTTTCCAAAATTCATCTAAATACTACTAAGTTAGAGGCATGAAATGAAGCAAAGAAGTCAAGATTCAGATACTTTCAACAAATAGGCAATAAAGAAATAAATGCAAAAAGAAGTGATTACAAAATGAAATACATATTAATATGAGAATTCTGTAGGTTGCCATGATGGAGAATAATATAAAGGAGATGTTATCACTTAAATATGTCTTTGAGGAGATGATATTTAAACTGAGATTAATAAGATTGACCCAATCATGGCAGAACCATGTGGGCAAACACTGAGCCAGGAAAAAGCCTGGAGCACTGGAGGATCTAAACAAAGGTCTGAGCAACTGAAGAATAGTGAACACCTAAAAGATGCTAAAAAAGTGAGAAGCAAATAATGCAGAATATTAAGGGCCATGGTAAACTGCTTGTACTCCATACTCTAAACGTTTTGATTTCCCAGAAGATGCCATGTTTTCTACTGTCATGCTTCTTTACATGTGCTGTTCTTCCCTAGCCACCCCCTACCCCTAATGATATTTCTTCCTTCTCCTTTTTCTTTTAAAATTTTATACTTCTACTTTATATTCTGGTAACCCTCCCCCCCTTTTTTTGCCTCAGTGTGTCACTTATCATACTATATTGTAAATAACATATTTGTCTAAATCCATAGGCTATGGTTTCTTTGGGCACGGGAATTTCATACTAACCTTTCTTTCTCCAGCATCTAGCACAATGTATAGCACATAGCAAATGCCTGGCAAATATTTGTAGAACACATGTGTTCATTTCCTAGTGTCAGCTCTGCCTCAATGCCTTTCATTCAATATTAAGCTTGTTCAGCTCTTGAAATGTCAATCATCCCCAAAGCTAGGCAGCAGCATTAGACATGGTGATTGCTCTCCTAAGTGCGTTCACTTCCAGCTGGGATCCTGGACTGGTACTGAAGCCAAGCTACAAGTGACCTAATTAGTCCTTTGGTTATTTCCAAAAATTTGAGAATAATCATGAATTGGGATGGCCAAAAACTGGGACATGCAGCATTTGATGAAAGCTGAAATGTTCAGGGTGCCAGATGCAAGTCTTTTAGACAGCATCAATAGTTTCCAAAACAAAGTGGTGTGCATTTTAATTGTTTTCTGGAACTTTTATCAACAAAATATGTTCATTGACTAATCAGATCTTTGTACCAGATTAAAAATTAACAGTGTGTTGGCCACAGAAATGAGATACAGAGTCTCTTTTTCTGGCCCTGCTTTAAAGAATTTCTGACAGAATTCAGCCAGATGCTGTGTATCTCTTTCCAGAGTGCAATTTTGGGGCTAACTAACAGTGAGCTGCCCTTAGATCCCTTGCTTCTAATCAATGTCAGGGAGTGGATGCTAAGAAGGCAACCCTGCCAGCGGAATCAGTACTTAATGGAACTTTGACAGGCTTTCAGTGCTCTTTTCTAAAGGTTCGTCTCTTGCTTCACAGTCACAGTTTATTGGTGAGTTTGATGGCTGATGTCACAGATAAGTGTAACTAATACCTTGTTGGTACCTTATTTACTCAGGGAACAAACCAGGAACAAGATGTTCTTTAAACAAGACAACATTCATGGCGTGGCTGATGAGTTTAAAGTTAAGCACCACGTATTTAAGATGAGTGACTGTTTCTAAGAAACCATACTCAAATCTTTTGAACACTGCTGCAGGTGACTAATAAACAATATCAGGGGAGAATTTTTTTTGAGGGGAGTTTACATGTCATTCTGAAGCACTGAAATGGCTATGGAAATTCTAAATATTTATTTACTTGTATATAATACAGAAGTCTGTATACAAATATACAATTGAGTAAAATATATACCTATTTTACAGATCCTAAAGTTTTTACCGACCCTCTGGAGTACGTCCCCAACAAGGGTCCTTTTGCCCAGGGTGTCACTGGTGCCAAGACAGAGTTCAGAAACAAAGAGAAGTTTAATTCTTTGCCCAAACAATTGAGAGCTGCAAGCTCTCGCTCTAGAGCACAGACTCTCTCCCACAGGCGGTGGAGGGGGCTGCATTATAGGATCTCATCAACAGGGAGAAGTTCTCGCGGGATTGGGCTCAGTCGTGTTGATCTTGGTATTTCAGCCTGAAGCGCTAGATGCAGCATCTCTGCACGTGGCCCGCCACTGCCGTCTTGAATTGCAGTGTCATGCGGGTGCTTCTGCACGTGGCCCACGGAGCTGAGGTGTTGGCACAAACGTTTCACACTGGGAACTCTGGTCTGAAGGGCTGGGTTCAAGGCCTCTGAACACAGCTTCCTGTGAGCAAGTGAAACTAGACGAGGCATAAAGGAAAAAAAACAAGGTTAGACTTTAGTTTATTACCCAGATTCTATTTTTATTTCTTGGAAGTTGTTAATGGGCTTTGCCGGCGACATAATATGTGGTTCTGTCAATGAGTAATAAATAGTGCCTAGTTTTGAGGACAATAGAACGAAGAAACAGCTTGAGAATGCAAATGGACAAAAAGTAACTGAGTAATATTAGAACCAAAATGGGTAAAGACCAAGAGTGCTGATTTTTAAAGTACTGACATTTGAAGAAAGCCAGGTCTTCTTTGGATTACTTATGTAAAAGAGGAAAGCTAATAGTTGTACCCGCTAATGGGAACTTTTAGTCTTTTAAACATTAGGTACCTAAACCTTTGCCTTGGGCCTGTATGTACAGAAGCTCACATTGTCATCACAGAATTGCCTAATACCAGATGAACAGGATAAAAAAGGAGCCTAGAAAATTAAATGCAAATATCTAGGGTAATCCAGCTTTACAGTTGTTCTTTTTTTCTTTTTTCTTTTTTTTTTTTTTTTTTTTTAGCGGTACGCTGGCCTCTCACTGTTGTGGCCTCTCCCGTTGCGGAGCACAGGCTACGGACGCGCAGGCTCAGTGGCCGTGGCTCACGGGCCCAGCCGCTCCGTGGCATGTGGGATCTTCCTGGACCGGGGCATGAACCCATGTCCCCTGCATCGGCAGGCGGACTCTCAACCACTGCGCCACCAGGGAAGCCCCACCACAAATATTCTTACACAAGTTTTTTGGGGGGAGGCATATGCACTCATTTTTCTTGAAAATACAACTATGAGCAGAATTGCTGGCTCATAGGGTAGGTATAGGCTTGAATCTCTAAGGAATTGCCAAACACTTTGTAAACGTTTTATACCATTATACACTCCCACCAACGATATTTGAGAACTCAAGGGGCCATATATCCCCAGAAACAATTGGTACTTTCAATATTTTCAAAGTTTAGCCAACCTAATAGGAATAATATGGTATCTAATGGTTTTTATATCACATTTTCTTGATTATTAATGATGCTGAACATCTTTTCATGTGCTTGTTAGTCACTCATATATCTTGTATTATAAAGTTTCTGTTAAAATCTTTTGCCCAGTTTAAAGTTCAGGGGCTATAGGAGCTTCTTACATATGCTGGATACAAGTTCCTTGTCATATATATGTGTTCTAAATATTTTTCTCTCAGACTGTGGCTCCACTACTTACTGATATATTAATACCATTGGCATTAATATAACGGTACCTTATTAAGGTTGGTATTAATATTAATGGTATCTTAAAGGTATCTTATTTTCTTAATGGTATCTTTTGATAAGCAGAAAATTTCACATTGAATATGTCCAATTTACCACCTTTTATTTTTGTGGTAAACACTTTTGTGTCCTAGGAAATCATTAACTACCCAAGTTGTGAGAACATTCTCTAATATTTTTTTCTTAGAAGATTTATAATTTTAATTTATATGTTAGGTCAGTGGTCCATTTCAAATTAATATTTAGATATGGTGTGAGATAGGAATTGAGAACTTTTTCTGTAATGTTATTCAGTTATTCAAGTATGTTTTGCCTAAAAAAGACTTTCCCTATTGACTTCCTATGGTGCCTTTTAAAATCAATTGAACATAAACATGTAGATTCATTTCTGTACTCTCTATTTCTGATTGATCTATTTAACTATCTAGAGAATTACCAAATTATCTTGATTACTGTAGCTTAAAATAAACTTTGAAATCAGGTAGGGTAGGTCCTCATCTTTCTTTAAACTGGATTAAAAGGAATACTCAGTTGTTTGAAGGATCGAATGAAGTAAGCTAGATAATTTTATCTCTCATAAAGAATTATACAAATGACAGCTGTTGTTAGAGTTAAGTGAAAGACAGTATCAAATAGTTAAGAGCATATTTTTTATGAACAAAGTCAGACTGTATCTTCTGCTTGCTAATTGAGGATGCTTTAACTTTGAGAATGTTGCATATATGTGTCTTTGTTTCCACGTGTGTTAGTGATAATAATTGCATCTATCTCATAAGACAAGTCAAAAGATAAATCTAATAGATGCTAACAAAACACTTAGAAAAAAGTCTGGCATACTGTACGTGCTAAATAAATACTTCCTATTGTATTACTTAGTTACTGAGGATAACAACTTACACCAAAACTTAGTGCCTTAAAGCAACAGTTTTGTGAGTCAGGCTTCTCAGCACAGTCTAGCGTGGTCCTCTGCTTCATCTCACAAGACTGCATTCAAAATGTCAGCTAGGGCTGAGGAATCATATAAAGGCTTGACTAGGAAAGGAGCCCCTTCCAGTGTCACTTACGTGGTTGTTGGCAGGATTTAGTTCCTCATGGGCGGTTGGACTGAAGGTCTCTGTTCATTGCTGCTTGTTGGCCTGAGTCTGCCCTCAGTTCCTTGTTGCATGGGCTTCTTGAACATAACATCTTGCTTCATCAAAGTGTGCAAGCCAAGAAGGCAACAGAGAGAATGTCAACCAGCAAGATGGAAGTCATAATATTTTGTAATCTATCATGGAAGTGAGATCCCATTGCCTTTACTGTATTCTGTTTGTCACTGGGTCCAGCCTATGGTCAAGGGGAGGGATTACAGAAGGATGTGAATGCCAGGAGGCAAGAATCCTTGGGAGCCATCTTAAAAGTCTGCCTACCATACCTATGTATAATAAGCACATAAAAATATTTAAACTTGTTATTTTCACACCTTTATATAATAATTTTATGACAAAAGAAAAATTAGATGATTTTATATAATGTTATCTAAGTCTTTAAACAAATATTGCCATATATGTTGAAGGAAGTCTAATATGCATGGTGGAAAGATATACAGCTGTTAAAATCATATTTAAATCCCTAAGACAGAGACTATTGCCCTACTGTTACTTTTTTTTTTCAGTTCAAGTGATGATTGTTTAGTTTTGTGTTTTAGCTCTCACTTAGTACTCAATCTATGACTTTTGTATAATACCATGGTTAATTATTTTCTCATCTTCTTATTAAGAAATTATAAAATTTCTTTTAAGTTTTAAAAGGTTAAATTTCCTCCCTTGCTGCATTATTATTTTGACCTCTTTCAAATATATCTTATAGTTTTGAGACTGCTAGCATGCTAGTTTTCACCTATGCAGGCCACAGGTTTTGTGCCCTTATAGAAAACATAGTGGTTTATTCATGGGTAATTAAACTCATTTATGTATTTTATGACTATATTTATTTTTTTCTTTTAACTACCTTGTGACTTTTTTGAGGGAGGAGGGGATTCTAATATAAGTCCTACTGGTCCATAATTCCCTGTATAGACACAAACATCTTTAAAATTCAGGACAAAGTTAGACAACTTTCAGTGCTTCTGGAAAATTATTGCTTTAATATTAATTATTTTGAGTGGGAGGTTCATACTTCAGAACTCTCAGGTGAATGACACCCTGTGCCACAGATTTATTACAATTTTGTTCTCAAGTTGCCATTACAGCATTTCTGTTTTTGATAACTTAGGTCTCATTTCTCTTATCTATAAAGAATAAACAAACCCAAGGATATTTTTCATTGCTATAAGCAAACTGTCTTGAACTTTTTTCTATGAGGATTTTCCAGTACATGAAAAAATAGAAAATATGTGATGATCCAGTTATTATCTTTAAATTTTTAAGCAGAGTTGTTATTTCTTGTATTGGAATAAATGCTTTGCATAAACAGAGTACATTGTAGTCTGGTATTATTTGTTTCAGCAAACATGTAAATAAGTTCATCTAGTGGAAGTATGTTGTGGCCCAACTTTACAGATAAAGAATCTTCAACTCATGGTAAGACTGAATCAAACAGATATTTTGATTCTAAAATAGCTACGTCAAGTTTATATTTTGAGAGCATATAGCCTGGATCCATAGGCTGATATTAAATATACATATAAAATATTTATATTAGATGTTTCTTGACAATAACAACCAGAATTCGTAGGGTAAAATCATATCTATTTGATAATTCATTTGTTCATTCAATATTAAAACACTTTTAAAAATAGACCAAGGATACATCAACAACGCACAAATAGAAAAAGAAGTATCCCAGACTTCATGGAGAGAGAACCAATAAATAAAAAATTAAAAAGCAAACAAGATTGTAGGTTAGAAGCTGATCAGCATTATGAAAAAAGATAAAGCATAGATGGAAGTATAAGGACTACTGAGGATGAAATATAATGTTGCACATTTATATCAGGTAATCAGGGAGGCATTATTGTGATGATGAAGAAAAGACTTGAATGAAATGAGAAAGTGAGCCTGTGGATAGCTTTTAGCTGCAAGGAATAGCCTATTCAGAGGCCCTGAATTGGCAGCTTGGCTGATGGGTTTGCGAAATAATAAAGAACAGAAAAAAGTGAAACAGGAAATAGTTGGAGTTGAAATCAGAGTCAGAGAGACAGATGGTGCTCAGATTATGTACAGCCCTGAAAACTAATATAAGGAGTTTGACAAGAATGTGTTCACGTGCCCACTATCCTTCCTGCAAGAGAGACTGGGGAACATAGTGTTCCTTTGCAAACTGAGGTGGAATTTGTTTTTGCCACAAGTGAAAAAGTACATTTTGGGGTGGGAGCAGGGCATGAGTATGTGGGGGCATGGAGCTGGGATAAATTATGTTGTATGGCTAGACCACAGGATAGGTATTTCAAGTTCATTCTTTAACCCCATGAGCTTCTTTTAACACATTTTCACCATAATATTGAAGCATCGATAGTTTGTTTCAGAATCTCTTGAAGAAAAAGTGGTCTCAGATTCACCTTTCAGATTCTCTCTCCTCAAGGTTCCAGCAGAAATGATGCCTGGCTCAGGGAGAGTATCCAAAACAGACCTTGCTCTTCTACGATCTCTAGGTTTTCTTTCCAGCCATGGATATTCAAAGTCTCCTTTCAACTAGTGAATCTACAAATCAGGTCCTAGAGGCTGCACCAAGCAGTTATGAGATGAAAGGTGTCTAGACATATTGACCAACAACTACCACAGTAGATTTTTATTACAAGCCTACTGTGGGTTGGACACTAGCCTAGGTCTGAGGACACAGTAGAAGACAAGACTGTGTGTGCCTGCTTTCTGAGAACTTATGATCCAATTGGGTGAAACACAAAAATAATATTCATGAAACTGTACATAAGAAAAAAACTTTAGACTCAGGATAATTGTAGATATTGATAATTACTACAAAAACTAGAGAATGACAGGTGGCAATTTAGTGTAAGAGTGAGCTCTGGAGTTTCTAGGTTAAATTGGATGGTCAGGAAAATCCTCTTTAGGGAGACAACATTGAAGCCAGACTGATTTCCAGGGTGAACTTAGGAATGTGATAGGGATGAAGTGACTGACCCAGGCAGAGAGAAGAGCTCAGGCCCTGTGGTGAATATGAGCTAAATGTGTTCCGGGAATGGTAGTGGTTCTCTGAGATAAGCAAAACCTCTACCTATTAAACCTGTTACATGATCTTCATTTTATGTGTTTTATATTGTTTAATTTTTTTTTTTACAGAGCTCTTATTTTTTTATATTTATTCTTAAGTATTTAAAAATTTTATTTACAACTACATGTACATCATTTATCTTAATTTTCTATCAAATTTTCTGGTAATAAGGAAAGCACTGATATTTGTATATGTATGTTTTCAGTGATACTTTATAGAATTCTATAATTATTTTTAATACTTTTAAATTGATTATTATGTCTGATTCATATAGACAATTATACTAAGAGAAAAAAAAGACAAGGCAAAAAAAGGCAAAACAATCTGTCTTCCAAGGCAAAAGAAATTAAAAACAAAAATCAAGAAATCAAGTTTAAAAGCTTTTGCATAGAAAAGGAAACCATCATCAAAATGAATAGACAACCTACTGAACAGGAGGAAATATTTGCAAATGATATTAATGATAAGGGGTTAATATCCAAAGTATATAGACAACTCATACAACTCAATATCAAAGAAAACAAACAACCTGATTAAAAAATGGGCAGAAGACTTGAATAGACATTTTTCCAAAGAAGACATACAGATGGCCAAAAGACACATGAAAAGATGCTCAACATCGCTAATCATCAGGAGATGCAAATCAAACTACAATGAGATATCACCTCACAGCTGTCAGAACGGCTATTATCAAAAAGACCACAAATAACAGGTATTGGGGAAGATGTGGAGAAAAAGGAACCTCTGTACACTGTTGGTGGGAATGCACATTGGTGCAGCCACTATGAGAAACATTATGGAGGTTTCTCAAAAAAATAAAAATAAAATTACCATATCATCCAGCAGTTTCACTCCTGGGTATATATCTGAAGAAAATGAAAATACTAATTCAAAAAGATACGTGGAGCCCAATGTTTACACACACACACACACACACACACACACACACACACACACACACAATGGAATATTACTCAACCATAAAAAAGAATGATATTCTACAATTTGCAACAATATGGATGGACCTGGAGAGTATTATGCTTAGTGAAATAAGTCAGACAAAGACAAATACTCTATTATCACTTATACGTGGAATCTAAAAAATAAGTAAATGTAAATAACAAAACAAAAACAGACTCACAGATATAGAGAACAAACTAGTGCTTAACAGTGGGGAGAGAAAAGAGGGGAGGGACAAGCTAGGGGTATGGGATTAAGAAATAGGAACTACTATGTATAAAATAGATAAGCAACAAGGATATATTGTATAGCACAGGGAAATATAGCCATTATTTTGTAATAACTTTAAATGGACTATTACCTATAAAAATAGTAAATACTATTGTACACCTGAAACAAATATAATATTGTTAATCAACTATACTTCAATAAAAATGGCAAAAGAAAAATAAAAATAAATGATCTTCATTTCTATTTCTAGTTGTATGTCTTCTTTTTTTCTTGTAGAACCTCAGGAGCTCTGTTTTCTCTTAATTTTATTGAAAATATCTTAAAATTATTTCCATTAAATATAATGTTAATAATTTGTCTTAAGTTTTATTCTTTATCATACTATCTTTCTACTTCAAGTTGGTCAAGAGTTTTATCAGGAATAAATGATAAGTTTAGTCAAACATTTTCAGAATTTAAAAAATTATATAATTCTATTTTCACTAAAGAATGATGAATGGTATTAATATATGTATTTGACTTTAATAATGAACTCTAATTAGTAATGTTATCTTCATATTTAAAAAAATATTGTTGAGTTAAATTTGCTAGTATTCAATTTATAACTATATATTAATGGTTTTGGTTTTCTAATCATGATTTTGATATTGTTCAGGAGAATATTATATAATTTTGTAATTTTTGTAATTTTTAAGTAATAAAATTTGTTAGTAATTTTCACATATAATTTCTGTTTTTGTTGTGTTATAGTTCCAGATTTTACCTGAACACACTTTCTACATTTGAAATTTTGTAAAAGCACTGCATATTGGGACTTCCCTTGTGGCGCAGTGGTTAGGAATCGGCCTGCCAATGCAGGGCACATGGGTTTGATCCCTGGTCCGGCCAGATCCCATGTGCCACGGAGCAACTGGGCCCGTGTGCCACAACTGCTGAGCCTGTGCTCTGGAGCCCATGAGCCACAACTACTGAGCCTGCATGCCACAGCTGCTGAAGCCCGCGTGCCTGGAGCCCGTGCTCCGCAACAAGAGAAGCCACTGCAATGAGAGGCCCGTGCACCACAGTGAAGAGCAGCCCCTGCTCACCACAACTAGAAAAATCCTGCGTGCAGCAACGAAAACCCAATGCAGCCAAACATAAATAAATAAAATAAATAAATTAAAAGCACTGCATAGTCTTGAAAAAACTTGACTCTTTTGAGTATAATACTTGACAAATCTATATCTTTCTTATAATTTATCATATTCAGATGCTTTGTAATTGTATTGATCATTTATCAATGTAGCCTATTGAGAGATGTGTTTAAGACCATCTTTACTGCTGTGGGTTTGTTAACAAATGTATATATTTATAATACTTTCATTTAACATTTAAAACTATGTTACTAGCTACCAATGTTTCTATTAAACTTACTATTTATCAATTAAGGTACCCTATTTGCCTTATACAATGTTTTTGCCTTGAATTTTACTATGAAGTACATAGCAGAATATGATCAGGAAGCAGTTAAATCAGGAATTCAAAGGCATTGACTAGACCATAGATTAGAATTGGATATCATGTACATAAAGATGTTATATACGACCTTGGGGGTGAGTGGAAATATTCAGAGCAAGAGTATGCAAGCACAAAAGAACCAAAGGACATATTTTTAGAAACACCAATACTTAAAGAACTGAAAGAAGGGTTAGCAAAGGAGAGTAACATCAAGTAGGTAGAAAAGAACCATGAAGGAGTTTGGCAAAGAAGTAGAGCCAAGAGAGACTAAATCAAGAAGTTGGAGTTGTCAAACAACATCAAAACATTTATGTTTTATGGGGAAGTGAATTGACATTCACTTCCAACCCATTTATTCAAACATACACACTAGAATGTAAGATTGAGGAAAGGAATGTTTTAAAATGTTTTCCTCACCGGGTAGCTCCAGATCCTAAATCATTGCCTGGCACATAGTAATAATGATAAAATTTGTCGAATGAATTAAAAATATAACCTTCTTATTAAAACAGCACAATAATATATGATTTTAAGACAAGTGAACTTTAATATTCAAATATTTTTCTGTGTCCCATTCTACCATGTGGTAATTTACAGGGTTGAATAGATATAACACAAAGTAGACCAGTTTAAAACGCTTTGGTTATAAAATAGTTTACTTGGAACTATTGCATAAAAATATCGAATATTCAAGTCATAACATTTTCTTCCTTAGTCCACCCTATTTTCAGGGAGATATACACATTTATTAATAACACTCAATTTATCTGCCCTAATGTTAATAGCCCATCAGAATAAAATGGCTAGTTCCTATAAAATGGAATTTATAATGAAATGCCAGATGAATAATTACTATGTTAAACCTTTTGTCTGTTTTGTGGGTTAAAAATAAAATGGAAAATAAAACCTTTTTAGTTATAGTTAAAGATAGTTGATTAAGAGCTAATTTTACAGATGTCCATTAAAACAAATTCCATTTCAGAAATTATTTAAATAAAGGAAGATAAACAGTTTTCAAAGCCCCACAATTTTTAAGTGGAATAAACTCTTTGTTAAATTTCATAATAATATAAAAGCAAGTAAATTACTGACAATATAAATTAATGCATATAATAAGAAAAAAGAGTGGGTGCATATTAATTCAACCATAAAAATTGTTTCTCTTTATGGTGTTTACTATTGTAAAATTGTAAAGTAATTAATATACTTCTGGGAAATAGTGCTAATGATTTTTAAAAATAAACTTTCCAGAAGCTTGTACAATTGAAAAATAACTGTTTTTTAAGGTATCAGTGTATTTGAGAGGCTATTCACTTCTTCGAAATATGCTGCTCCTGCATTTAAAGCCTTTTTGGAAAAGGAAACAATAAGTTAAATACATGCATTTATACATAAATGCATTTGTGGGATGATGTTGAGCTAACCATTTAAAATGTTTTCTTTGAAATTATATTCAAAACCTGTGACATATTTTTTTTAAAAACAGATTCAAAGACGGTAAAGATTTATCATCTTGAATTTTAGAAATAATGGATGGTTTCTACATACTAAGCTTGATTGACATTTTGATCTTGTGAAATGAATTATGCATAAAGATCATCATTAATGCAGAGGAAATAAACTCTGTTGGCTTCATTTGTGATTTTAAAGCATATATGCTTTTGGGTATCAGACATCTTCAATTTTTCTCCTTGGATTTTGACATGTATTTTTGCATAGGCCCAGACACCTATATTTTCATCCTGACAACTACTTTCTTTAGGAATACTTTGCTTAACTTTCCTCAGAAGAAGAGAATGAATGTTTATCACTCAAAAAGTGAAGCATGATGTTCTGTAGAAATATTCTACGTGTTCATGGTGTTTTCAGAACTAGTCTGTTTATCTAAATTCAGATGTTGACCATTGTCCTCATAGCCTACTATCTTACTCTAGAATTGAGATCTGACATTTCCAATATTTTCATCAGTGCTAGAGTTAACGTGTAGGCTGTTTGTACAGCATATTGGCCATCTTTATAATTTTTTTTTTTGTGGTACGCGGGCCTCTCACTGTTGTGGCCCCTCTGATTGCGGAGAACAGGTTCCGGACGCGCAGGCTCAGCGGCCATGGCTCACGGGCCCAGCCGCTCTGGATCCTCCCAGACCGGGATACGAACCCATGTCCCCTGCATCGGCAGGCGGACTCTCAACCACTGGCCACCAGGGAAGCCCCATCTTTATAATTTTTAATCCTTTTGTTCTGATGAAAACTTTTATTCTTGATATTTTATAGACATCTTTTTAACAAGTCAGTTGTCTCACATGAAGATTTTATTACAGTTATACAAACTGCAAAATTATTCCCTTCTATGATAAATAACATCCGTTTCTCATCATACTATTACTATAAAAATAAATGGTTAAACTTGAATGTTGCGCTGTAATATGAAGTACACATTTGTACCATCATTCAGTGATCATGCCTCATATTCTATATATGCCAAAAGTTCAGCATCCCCACTTTTTACTCATATAATAAATATGCCGACTCTGTGCTAATCCAAGGCATAAATTATAACAAATGGTTAGTAGATTTTACTTAAGTTTACCTTTTGCTTTTGTCATTATCAACAATCACAGTACCAACAGATAGAGGAACAGCGAGTTTAATACATGAACATTTTTTTAATCAACTTGTGAACATGTCCTCCTATGTCCTTTGTGCATAGATGATAAAAAGGTGCTGAATACTCGTGGCAGCTTTGGATGGGCTGAAATAACAGTGTTCAAAGACATCTAATGAATCATTCATTGTCAACTTGGAGAGAGGTTGCTGCCATGAACTTTGTACTTACACCAATCTTGTTTAACACTTTTAATCAATAATTTGGATTAATAATTTATCATATTTATTATGTGAGTTACAGATTTAACAAGAGAAAATAAAATAAATTTGGGTCAAAAGAAAAAAAGTAACCCGCCTATTCAAGATGAGACAGCTAAATTTTAGCAGCAGAGTATATTTTAAAGGTCTTAGAAATTTTAATTAGCAGAAATCTTAAAATTAGTCAATAGTGGTATATGGTTTCTAAAAAATACACATTTATGTTATATTTTGGGAATAAGAGAGGACATAGTCTTATTATGCTTTATCCCAGAGTAACCAGGGGCATTAAAGTGACAACATTAAGATCACTAAAACATGATAAAAGTGTTGATAGGGGCTTCCCTGGTGGTGCAGTGGTTGCGAGTCCGCTGCCGATGCAGGGGACACGGGTTCGTGCCCCGGTCCAGGAAGATCCCACATGCCGCGGAGTGGTTGGGCCCGTGAGCCATGGCCGCTGAGCCTGCGCGTCCGGAGCCTGTGTTCCGCAACGGGAGAGGCCACAACAGTGAGAGGGCCGCGTACCGCAAAAAAAAAAAAAAAAAAAAAAAAAAAAGAGTGTTGATAGATTTAGAGACATTTGAAAATATGTATGAAGTATGTTCCTTAAGATTGGGGAATTTTACCTTTGAACAATAGACTTGGAGGAAAACTTTTGTTTGAGAATGCCTGCTGGAGGAACACGTAGACTTGTTCCATCTGGCTCCAAATTGCTGAACCACCATGATGGAGAGGAAGTGCCAGAGAGGCAGATTTTTTTTCCACTGTAAGAAAGAGCTTTCTGATGCTGGCAGCTATTCAAATAAAAAAATAAATAAAAAGGACTATCTTAAAAAGTAGTGAGAGTTATGTTGCTGTGAAGATATGTTAATAATCAGTGATTATTATTTCAAGCTCAGAAGATGTTAGATGGCTAAGGAGGCAAATTCGTAGGATAAGGGGTCTCCATCTCTAACTCAGTAAAAACAGCTCCATGTTTATATATTTTATGAATCCAGCTTATATAAGATTAAAAGAAAAAAATCTATATTTTAAAATTTTACAAGTACTGAATTACATAATCATCTGGCAGTAGTGCTGTAAAGAAAATTTAAGCACTTGAACTAGGCGGCCTTTAAAGTTTTATCACTTTTAATAAGTTATAATAAAATTATAACATTGCCTACAAATAAAGTGTCTGAGATGTTTATATACTTTCTCTTGTGGTCAAGGCAAGATTTCACTCTGTGGGTACCAATCAGAAACAAAGTCAAAGTGGGCAAATACAAGGTATCTGATTATTGGATTACAGTTCATCTAATACATAGGTCAATTATTTAGACCCATTTTTCTAATTTACCTATCTTATTAATCTTAAGTGATATTTTAGTTTTTCTCCATTACCTTATGGAACTAAGTTGCTATCATTCAGGAGACAAATTTTAGTTCTTTAGATAGAAATGCATCTTTGTGTGTCAGTGGTCTAAAATGGCAATTAATCAAGCTACCCTAAGTATAAAAATATTCACAACATTTTTAAGTTATGAGTTGCCTTATGCCCAAAAGGGGTACTACACTCTGAAATTCAATAATAATCACCAGCTATACCTGTGCCAAATGTGTCTAATGTTTTTTGTACTATCATTTGGGCATCAGTTGACCCAGAGATGCTTCCCATTTTGGTGTTAGCATATCACTGAAGACAATGAGAGCTGAATACAAGTAAAATAACATTTTAGGTCAAATTATTGTATTTATTTACTCAAAAGAATTTAATGAATCCTTAGCAAACACAACTTTGATTGCTAAAGCTGAGATACAGTACACATATAGGACTTCAAAAGATCAAACTGAGAGCAACTGTTTCATCACTGTTAAGTAATGCTGTTATAGGCAATAAAGAGGAGCTGAATGCGATTCTCTTCATTTCTTTTTTAGTTCTTCGAGTCTCTAATTTTATGAGTTCCTAGCAAGCTAGAGTCTTCTGGTAAAATACTACTTCATTTTAACGGAAATTTGGAAATGAAAAGAAAGCAAAGTTATAAAAAATTTTATACCCCCCCCGTGCACAGATACACTGAGAAATATCTCATAATTCTCTATTATCCAGCAATCAATTTTAGGCTTCTTTTTTTGTCCTAAGATTTCAGATTCAGATCCTCAAAGGAAATATTTCTCAATTTTTATATTTATAATTTTATTTAAAAGAATTATAAGGTAACTTTATCATTGCACTTTTATATCTTAGAAAAAATAAAGAACAGTATACATTCAATCCTCTGTCCCATAATAAAGAACTACTGAGTAACAATAACTGGAAAGCACTACTGAGAGTGTTGGAGAGTTCAGATAAAGTTTATAATGAGAGCTGTGAAACGGATTGGAAAGCTGTCATCATTTGCTAATACATTCTGCAATGACTGCTTAAAAACAAGTAAGTTTCTTTTTCTTAAATTGTATCTCCATGTCACTCCTGATACATCATTTTAGCTACCCTCTGTGGTTGTGCTTATTCTATCTTGGTTGAATAATATTTGCTTTCATTTTATAAAAGTGTGACAGTCCTGGGGAAAAAATACTGAGATGTCTAACAGAGTAGTGATAATGCAATAAGAAGAAGAAATACATTAGTATTTCAACTCATTTTGTTCTGAGTCTTATATTTTGGAAATAGTTTCCTGCAACTTGAAAGCAGTTATGCTGCAGGGGAGAATCAATTCACTTTCTAAGTTATATTTAGTTATTAGCCTTCCCTCTTATTTGGGAGGCTAATGCACAATGTTGGCATTGGCTTTCTGTTTGAACTTAAATTTTCCAGGGAAGAAAAAACACATAATCTGCTTTCCCACCCTTTGTGATTAATTTCTGGAATAGGAGATGTGAAGGAACCTGAGTGATGCTGTGCCCATCAAACTGTGGTGGACATCTGCTTCAAAGTAGTTAGTAACTTTGCAACGAGATCTCTGTAGGTGTCACTTGTGGGCAGTGGTGCAGAGGGAAAATACGGGGAGGATGAAAAGGAAACAATTAATGCAGTTTGCATTTCCGATCCCATGACAATTTAATAATGTATATTGATGATGCATTTTGGCAATAAAGCTATTTAATAATCATTAAACAAAATTGCCATTCCCTATTAACAGCAGACTGTGTTATAACACATTGCCTAATTCCTCATTAAATTCTACATAAATTAAATAACAGATTTTATGTATATACCTAAAGAGGAAGATGCCTTTTAATTTATTTTACTAAGAAAATAAACATCCTTAGGGAAAATTGACTTTCAGGTTATAATTAGAGAACAAAACTGAAAGCTTCTTTCTTTGATGTTCAAATTTATCGTTCAAGGATGGTAAAAGAAAATGAATATTGTTCCACTGTGGTGTTGTTCAGGAAAATACTTGTTAAATACTTGAAAATACTTGTTAAACGTAATCTTCAAATTTGCAACCTATAATGTATTTGCTCTCAAAGTCATTAAAGATTTTCCAAGACTCAGGTTCAGAGAGTATTTGGAGGGATATGGGCAGTGAAGGAGAGGACAATGACTCTAGTGCCTGGCCCTCCCCACTGTTCTCCTCCCCACTGCCCGGGCATGGGTTAGACATGCTCTTTGTAGGTGGGAGTAGGTGGCTGTGGTCCTGCTGAGTAAAGTATGGAGGCACTCCTCTTTGTCTCTATGCATCTGTGAAGGTCAAAAGACTGCTGAGGGCTTCCCTGGTGGCGCAGTGATTGAGAGTCCGCCTGCTGATGCAGGGGACACGGGTTCGTGCCCCGGTCCAGGAAGATCCCACATGCCGCGGAGCGGCTGGGCCCGTGAGCCATGGCCGCTGAGCCTGCGCGTCCGGAGCCTGTGCTCCGTAACGGGAGAGGCCACAGCAGTGAGAGGCCCCCGTACCGAAAAAAGAAAAAAAAAAAAAAGACTTCTGGACCAGGAAACAGATACTCCTTTGCACCCCAGTAGATGATCAAATACATTAAATTATATTTGATATTTAGAATTATAATGACAAGTGCATGATTGCAGGGAAATTCAAGAGTCCCTAAGAAGAAAATTACTCTAAAGGGAGACATCCACATGTTTAGCTAGGCTTAGCACTAAGGCCAAGTTATACAAAAGAAGTTTGGCTCTGAACAGAATATATATATAGAGAAAAATTGTTAAAAGTTTTGCTTCTGTTTTGTGATATTTTGGGTGCTTTCAACATTATTCCTTATATTTTTATATTTAACATTCTTTCTTATATTTTTTCAGTCTTATTTGGATTTCTATGACTTCAAATGAGAAAAACCATGTTGGAGAAAATGAATAATTATAGTTGAAATGGTTATATGGAAATATACAGGTAAAGAAAAATTAGAGATGGACTAAATTTAATGGCATGAAACATGTTGAGTATCTGCTGCATGAAAAGTTGAGTCAGAATGGATGACTCACATTATAGAGCTCCCTTTTCATTCAATAGGAAATAACTGTAGTGAATATCAAATAAGAGTTTCTTTTCCTGTGAACCAATCAGCTCAGTTTGTTTAAATGAAAAATAATATTCTATTTCTAAAGTGTGTCCATGTAAGATTAAAACATAATATCATATGGTTATATGCATCTATAATTAATGTCATATTCATAATTTTGAATAGTCCTAGCTAAAATAATCTTGTTATACCACACACCAAGTAAGGAAATGTTACAATACTTTGTAGATTACTCACGGAGTTGAACATGTCTGTGAAAATTTGTGAATTACATAGTTTAAATATGCAGACCATGAGGAACCTCTGAGAATTACTCGATTTTTCCCTTCCCTCTTTACTAGAGAAAGACAGTACCAAAAATCTTACTGAAACTTTAGAAATACTATGATGTTCTTCCAAATCTCCTTCTAAAATCTATTTCTGTCAGCCCTTCTATACTTCCTTGCCTTGCTTTCCCCAGAGTTCTCTCATAGATTAATCCAACATGGATGTTCCTAAATTTCTATCCAGCTATTAAATTAATACCTGCCAAGACATTGATAGTGCTAATACTATACTTTTCCTCCACTGTTCCCCTTCCAAACTTATTAAGGCACAAGTTTAAGTGAGATTTCCTGGTTTCTAGATTTGCAATTACTAGAACTTCCTCTGAGGAATTAAATATATTACAATATAAATGTGTTGAATCAATGTATTGTACACATTAAACTTACATAATGTTGTATGGTAAATATTTCTCAATTTTAAAAAGACATCAAAATTTAAAAATGTGCAGTTGATCTATATTGATTATACATCAATTAAAAGTGCAGACAAAAATATGACGCATTTTAATTACAAAATAAGATGCATATGTGCTCACATAAAACCAGTTTGATCATACAAAAATGACTGGACATTTTACTGAATCTTTTACCCTGGGGAAGTATTTCGTTATGCTTTTGTGTAATATAAAAGCATTTTCTTAGTCTCACCACTGTAGAGATAAACAAAGTAGCAAATTAACTATTCTGTCTAAAAATGCCCTTGTTTTCTTCTAAACAATTTTCTTTAGTGATTGGACCCTTTTTTCACAGTAGTATTTTGATTTTTTCCCTCTAAACCATAGTTCCCTTGTTCACTCAAGAATACAATGTACCAGGGTACATGAAGTCCCTAGAAAGATCTGTAACTTTAGATCATTTACCTGTTTTTGTCCAGATCCTGGAGGACAATAGATCACCTGTTCTACTTCAGTGATTCTCACTGCTAATCTGAGGATAAGAACCAAACTGAATTTATATGTATCACCTGGAAAGGTTTGTTAAAATTATCAGCACTTGATCCACATCCTTGTAAAAGCTTATTTTGTCTGGGATGGGGAATCTTTATTTTTAAAAATAACTTCCTGGGCTGATACTTAATGCATGGCCAGTCTTGGGAACCACTGGCCATTTTCAAACATTAGGGCTTCTTTACAAGCAATGAGTAAGAACTAGAAAAATCTTGATAACTAGATTTGCATTAATTTATAGGCTCAAGGAGATGCATTTCTTCAAAGGAGAGCCTCAGCTGTGATTAACAAAGTAGATAAGATAGCCTGTCAGAGATCATAAAGAGACCTAAGCTTCCTTAGTAACAGAAGGAACAGGTGAACATGAACACTTGCTAAGAAGCCCGGGCAAGTACAAAATGAAGTGGAAAAGAGTAAATGCTTTTTTCTCTTATCTCCTGATAGAAGGATATAAAATATAACAATACATTTAGACTATAATTGTGGAAATTTAGGGTGATGAGACAATTTTAACCCTGTGCCAATATTCCCTAAAAATAAATAGTATCCTGAAATAGCTACATAATATATGTGAAACACACTTATGTCTTATTTTGGCATGAATTATTTAGATGATCACTGCAATGCTCTACTTCATTTAGCCTGAAATTAAGTATGGTTTCAATCTTAGGCTAAACATTAGGGGGTTACTTTTGCAGCCAAAACAAATGACTTTGTCCTGCATGTCATTCCCAACCCCTTTCATCCTCCCCCGAGACTCGTTATGTCCCAAATTATATTTTAGGGATACTATTAGGATCTTTGTATCCAAAATGCCCTCTCCATCCTTGGAGAATGATTTGAATTTAATGACAGACAGGCTAGCATTTCTTTCCTCAGACAATTTCCATACTACAAACAATCAAGAAGACCAGGGGTTTCCATTTTGCTAACGTGTTTGACTAGATATATTGAATACCTTCCTATTGTAAAACACCTAAAATACTGGATGAAAATACTGAAAAACAAATATTATAAATGTAGAGCTGAACTTTCAGTAAAGAAAATGTTTATGGTTCAGATTGATGGTGAGATGGAACACTGAGTGGTAAATTTATGAGCTGATGTTGCAGCTTTACTGGCAGGGAACAAGAAATTAATTTAGTAGCTTGGTTCCAGGGTCCACATCAGAATAGAAGATGAAGTAGGGATGCTGGTAGTGAGTTACAACTGAGTCTTCCCTGTAAAGCTGGGATCCACAAAGTGATCAATCTTCAATGAAGTGATGGAATTAAAAACAATCCTCCCACTGGCACAGTAAGATAATCCAAACACTTTTTTATTGTGACTTTTAGTCTCTAGATGGAGAGTAAAAAAATATCCCCCTTAGAATTTGAAAGCTTATGTGGAGCAGAGGCTCTCTATATATCACATGCTCCAGAGCTATCTTCAATTTCAGCTCCAGTGGTGGTAGCCATTTTCCATGCATTTAGCAGACTTCCCATCTCAAGTTACTGCCCTCCACCCCAGCTTTTTCTGAAGCCCATAGCACCTGTTGAACAATCCTCGGTCAATGGAAGATGGGAACTAGGAAAAACATTTCTCAACTCCCTCCCTTCAAAGGTAAGATTCTGAGGAACACCCCACGTTGTGTCCCAGAAGACCCTCAGGAAGTTTGAGCCCCGCTTGCATCCAGATATGACTATAGCACAATAACATGCCCTTTATTTGTATTACATCCTTCCCTGCCTTACTGTCTTTACTCTCTCATTCTGACTTCTTGGGATCAACTCCCACATATGAGATGTATACACAAGTCATTGTATCAAGTAATGCTTTCAGAGAAATACAAATTAAGACAATGGAATTTTTACCACATGTAAATTTGGGGTTCAAATTTATATAACCCATATGATCTGCGAATTCTCAAGCTACAAGTATCAATGCCAAGTTATACTCAGATCAGTGAATCCCTGCACGCACCTGACAATAACAGATGCAAACACTCTGCTGGTGAACACTTTCAAGCCAAACCACCTGTTGTCATTTCAGATAAAGCTCCTCTAAAATGAGTTCAAAATACTAAATCACAAAGCATGAGAAGAAATAATCCATTCAAAGCAGTATGAAGAACTAAAGATTGTATTATTTAACTGTTGCCTAGTGGCTTAAGCTACACAAATCTCATTATCCTATAGTTTCTTTGGGTTATAAACTCAGTGCTCAGATAGGATGGGTTGTCTCTGCTTCCATGTTGTTTGTGGTGTATCAGCTGGAAGACTTGAGGGCTGACTAGCTGGAACTGGCTGAAGACATGTCTTTGTTCTGGCTACTACAAAAAAATGCTATATACTGGGTGGTTTATAAATAAAATAATTTATTTTTTAAAGTTCTGGAGGCTAGGAAGTTGAAGATCATGGTACCAACATATTTGGTGTTTGGCGAGGACTCATTTCCCAGACCGTGCCTTCTCCCTGTATCCTCTCATGGTGGATGGGGCAAGAGATCTCTGTGAAGCTTCTTTTACAAAGGCACAAGTCCCATTCATGAGGGTTTCATTGTCATGACCTAAGCACCTCCCAAAGTCATCACCTTGGGCATTAGGTTTTTAACATATGGGGTTGGGGAGGACACAAATGTTCAGACCAAAGCAACTTGATTGGGGCTAAAAGAGCTGCCTTCAAGGTGGCTAACACAGCTGGCAAATTGATGCTCTACAGGGCTGCTTAAGTGTCCTCGCAATGTGGTAGCCAGCTGTCCCAGAAGGAGCAGGCTAAGAGACCAAGGGGGAGGCTGTTATATCTTTAATGACCTAACCTCATAAATCACACACTGTCACTTCTGCAATATCCTACTGGTTACACAGGTCAGTCCTATTAAATGTGGGAGGGGATTACACAGGGTGTGAATACCAGGTGGCAATGATTATTGGGGAAATCTTGGAGTTTGGCTACCACAGAGACTGTGGTAGATTTGTATTATGCTAAATTAACTAAATTCAAATTATGCTTCCCAGAATCCCCTCCCAGCATAGTTCTGTGTTAGTGAAGGCCATGAGAGAGATTTTGTATGGATTTGGAAGGGTGAAGCGAAGCAAGAAGTATGTTCTTGTTCTTTTCAGAAAGTCAGTGCTGGGCACAGGGCACTGTTGCCACTCATGCAGGTTGTTGTTACTCTGCTGTCTTGCCTAGTTGAAGTGGGATAGTAGCTGGGCCTACAGGGATGCCACTCCTGCCAGATTCCTCCTTTCAGCCTCTGACTTCTGAATGAGGTGTGTTTTAGCTGATATCAGTGCCTTCTGCAGATCAGCCCACCTTTGAGGTTGGGGACTTGGAAGCAGTGAAAACCTGACCTGAATTCCCATCCATCCTGATTGATCCTGGCTTATTCTTACAGGTATGAGGTAGTCATTGCTTCCCCTGCTTCACACCCATCTTTTCTTCCTCACTACTTGTCCTGATAACTTCAGGCTTGGCACCAGATGCAGAAACGGTAGCCTCACAGTGATTATTTAAACAGCTTTCACAAATATGTATGGGCAAATCCCTATAATAAATCCCCTATTACACACAAATCTGGCAGTGCTGCTTCTTAGATCAAACTCTGACTGACACAGAGACTATAAAATAAGTAGTTTTAAACTGAATGTAGCAGGAAAGAAGAAGTCAATTACTATAAAAGATAAGATGGCAAAAAAAAAGCAGATATATTTGGAAAGAGGCCAAGTAGAAGTTATAAAAATGAAAAATATATTAAGAAAAACCTTCCAGCATATGGGTTTAATAGTTATATATACTCTCTGAACAGGATATAGGAGGCTGTAACAAAATTCCAAAGAAATAGTAGTTCAAATAAGATAGATATTTATTCCCCTTTCTTAAATGCAAGCAATACAGGGCTCCTGTGGCTGATAAGGCATTTCCGGATTGTCAGCAAACCAGATTTCCTTTTGTAACATTCTCAGTGAGCTTTTATATCTGTGTCCAGCATGGCTACTCCACATCTTGCCATCACATCTGCACTCCACTGTACCTGAGTGACAAAGAAGAATAGGGGGGCCTGCTTTTTTCATTTTAAGACTGTGATCCAGAAGTTGTACACGTCAATTTTACTTATATCCCATTGATCCGGCCATAGGTAGTTTCAATGGAGCCTGGAAAAGGGTAGGTTGATGGACAATTACCCATTTAAAAATTGGGTTACTACAAAGGAGAATGTGGATATTGAGAAAACAAATTGTAGTTTCTGACACAATGGTTAAAAAGCAGGTAAGACACTTCCCAAGAGAACATTAACAGAGACAAAGAGTTGAAGATTTTACGTAGACTAAAGCAATTTTGAGAGAGAAAAAAGATGGGGAAAAAAGGTGATAAATTAAAATAGGATAGATGCAATGGAGAAAGGATAGTAACTATTAATTTTTTTTAATTGATAAATAGTATGAATCCTAAGGTTCGAGAAACACACTGAATCTGGAGCGAGATAAAACAAAATTACACATAGATATATTGTAGTAATACCATACATAAAAAAGATCTTTAAAATCAACATAAATAACCCACAAGGAAAAAGAATCTATATAGATTCTTCATAAAAATCTACATTTCAATGCATTGCTGTGCTTAAAGGGAAGTAAGTGAATCTTTAAGCACCCCTTGAATAAATAACCTAGTAAACATGCAAAAAATGACCTGAATCCTGAGAAAGAGTCAAGGAGCAGTAAACTGCCTTCGAGACACAAAAGGGAAATGTAGACAGGGCTAGTCTGAGACAAACGCTGCTATCAGCATTGCGTTCTAAGACTAAGCCTGAGGGAGCTGATCTTGGGAACCAGGCATTATGTTAGTAAGCCTGGTCCCAGTTCTTACAACACCAAACTCCTTGGAGAAATAATTTCATATACCTCCTGGAGAAAAATTGATCCTAGAATACCCAAAGATTGAGATTAAATAAATCAAACCACAGTGAATGAGATGCCAGAAACAACAAATATCTCATTTAGATTCCTAAGGGCTTCAGGTATTGGAGTGATCAGAAGTG
This sequence comes from Phocoena phocoena, assembly GCF_963924675.1. Classification (NCBI taxonomy): domain Eukaryota; kingdom Metazoa; phylum Chordata; class Mammalia; order Artiodactyla; family Phocoenidae; genus Phocoena; species Phocoena phocoena. The sequence continues at coordinate 51,994,505 of NC_089220.1, read as the reverse complement.
GAATGTAGAATGACCATATATAAAATGTTTAAGCAAATAATATGTGAGGTCACAAAATCAGTAAACTACAAAATGTTACCAAGAATGAGCAGATACAGAACTCTGCTCTAGTCAGGATAAATAACAGGGACTGGAGTTTTCCTAATATTATAAACATCTAGGAAACTTAGAGAATGTATTAGTCAAATGCTTTCAGATATAGGGTAATGGGCAACATAGGATTGTAGTCCAAGGGAAAAGGAAACAAACAAGGTGAGCCCCGTGATCTGCCTGGAAGTATTTTCCAAACTGTGCCACAGGAGGATGAGCCCTCACATGATCTCACTGAGTTGCAGAGATCAGAGTAAGGGGAGGCTGAGGTACCTGGAGTGTGGAATGTGTAAGGCAAATTACCAAAGAGAAAAAAATACCTGGAGGAGGAGCTCCAGGAACACACACATGGGACTCCTTTTGTCTGTTGCTAAACACTAAGTTGCACATGCATGGAAGAAAATCAGTAAGCTGGGAGGTTTTAGGTGAATAATTCTTAGAGCTCAAACGAGGCTGGGAAATGTTTGCTTTCCAACCATCCAGAACATTCAGAGGGGTCATGCCTTAGTACATGAGTTAAAGTAATCCTTAGGTAAAGAATCCTCTAAAACTACCCTAAAAAGCTTAAAAGTATCAAGCTGACCCTAACCCCAAATCTAACCTGGTGCAAAAAAAAAAGAGGCAGCTAGAGAAAAATGACACATTATTTACTGAGCAGTCAAAATAAGAATATTACCACACTTCTCATCTGAAACATTATCATCCAGAAAACAATGAAACTCTATTTTTAATAAATTAAAATCTCAGCAGGACTTTTATAGAAATTGACAAGCTGATTCTAAAATTTCTATGGAATGCAAACAACTTAGAATAGTCAAAGTGACTTTAAAAATAAAGAGCAATGTTGAAGAACACACAGTTCCTGATTTTAAGATGTATAGTAGGTGACAGTGATAAAGGGAATAGAGTATTGGCATAAGGACAAATATTTAAATTAATAGAACAGAATCTAATCCAGCAATGTATGCATAAATATGTAGTCAGTTGGTTTTTATCAAATTTGCCAATGCATTTTAAGGGAGGGGAGGTGGTAAATGGTGCTGGAACAACTAAATATCAATAAAGAAAAAAATTAATCTCTCTCTTACACTACAAAAATAAGGGCTTCCAAGTTAGTGAAACTTAGGCATTCAATGGTTTGGGGCATCATGGAACATCTACAAGGTAAAGGACAAATTATTACTTATTGCACTGCTCATCACAGGAAGGAAGCACATATTAGGTAGTCCTTCTTGGATACAGGAGGCAGCATATTCACATCTGAGGATGCTGTTCCAACCCATATATTAGATGATACAAATGTTCACGTTCATCAGTGCACACTAACTATGGAAGAAGTATTAAAGTACTAATAAAACCCTTAGGTCACAGAGTGACTTGCTCAGTTGACAGCAACCTCAAAATGTTGGCATGATGGGCATGTGAAAATGGGTACCACAGTGCTGTGAGGGAGTCTATGCATGATTTGAGCAGTATACACTCCCTCTCTCCAACACCAGTGTATCTATTGCCACTGCATGATGTCCAGACATACAGAGACAATCACTGAGCCCTCTAATAGCACCACTCTGCAGGGAGACCAATCAGTCACATGGTAGAAAAATGGCATGGCCATTTAATGTTTCCAGTGAGGTGCTTAGACATGAGACCATACATGTCATTTTCTAGGATTTGTAATTATTCTAACTCAACAACCTAATATGGTTTTGTGTTCTCAAAAGGTAGAATACATGAGTCTGAAAACCAAGATATTAAAATAGGAATAACTCAATATCATGCCAGTTACTTAATTAGGGTGTTTGAGCTTTCCAGACCCATAATTCTGGACTCTATGGGTATAGAAGTTCTGACTGACAATGGTAGAATGCATTGGCCCTGGGATGAACTTAAGCTATGGCTTCTTCCTGAGTATTTCAGGCAATTGTTTTCCAAGAGGCAAAGTGAGAAGTCACCATACTGGAGACACTAGTTGATCTAAGCTTCAGGAAGAGGTAGAGCTCTTGTTCAAGATGAGAGCAGAGAGGAATGTGTTTAACACTAGGTGATCCACTTGGGTGTCTCTTACTGCCCAATGTTGAGAATAAATGTAATAATACAGCAATCAATGCTTGAGATGGTATAGTGACCAGGACTACAGAAGTCTCATGAATGAAGGTCTGAGTCATCCAAAACTAGGTCATAGAGACCAACAGAGATGCTATCTAAGACTGAAGGGAATGGAAATGAATAGTTAAGGAATGTCTTTCAGCTTTGGCTGCTATAATGCGATATCATAGACTGGGTGGCTTGAATAACAAACATTTATTTCTCACAGTTCTGGAAGCTGGGAAGTCCACGATCAAGGTGCTGGCAGATTCAGTTCCTGGTGAGGCCCCTCGTCTGTAGACAGCTGTCTTCTTGCTATGTCCTCACAAGATGAAGGTAGGACCTAATGGAGAGAGAGAGAGCACGACAGGGCTCTGTTTGCTTTTCCTCTTCTTATAAGGACACTAATCCCATTATGGAGGCCCTACCCTCATTACCTTATCTAAACTTAATTATCTCCCAAAGGCCCCACCTCCAAATAACATCATATTGGGGCTAGGGCTTCAACATATGAATTTTAGGGAGACACAAACATTCAGTCCATAATAAGGAGGGTGATGCTGAGTATCAGTTGCAGCTTCAAGATGTGCTGCACAGTTGGTAGCTGTGGCTCCTTCTCTCATGAGTTTCCAACAGAAAACAAAAACAAGCACACCAGAATCAGGGAGAAGCTGCTGCTCCCCACACATATGTGGAAGTGGATTCGAGTAGAATTTAAAAGTGGACGTTTTAAATTCCAAAGTGGACTTGTGCTTCAACACCCATTTACTAAACTAATTATTATTCTGTGGGCTCTTGGAGCGCTGCTCACTTGAAGTTCTTCCCCCTTCCCTGAAACACAATTGTGGATGCCAGGGTATAAAGTCCTGGTCCAGTCACATCATCTTAGAAGAACTCTAAAATGCCATCTGGAACTCTCTGTGGGGTTGACTGAAGCCTTTTTTGTAAAGAATCAGAGAACCCGACTTCTTTGTCTTTTAATTCTTTCCCTTCTCCTGCATGAGTTAATTCCAAGAACACTGCCTAATCAACCTCCTGTGCTAAATTTCACTGTAGTCTGCATCCCAGGGATCATGACCTGCAACATCAAAAGCCTGATGTTGCAACAAATTCTTTCAACAAATTCTTTCTTTGAAATAATTAATCAAAGGGATATACCTCAAGCAAGACTGATCAACAAATCCAGAAAGCACAAATTTTAAATATCAGGAATGGAAAGGGGACGTCACAGTAGATCCTGAAGATGTGAAAAGTATAATAAGAAGATATTATCAATGACTTTATCCCAATAAGAATTTAAATTTCGATGACAAGGACATATTTCTTGAAGAGCACAATTTAGCAAAACAGATATTAGAAGAAATAGAACCATGAAAAACTTTGCTAAAAAATTTGAAAGCAGAAAAAATGAAAAAAATACGTAGACAAATATAACTTTACAAATATTACAAAGAATAATTGAAATGCCTTTAAGTAATAGATGCAGAATTTAAAGCTCTTCCCATAAAGAAAATAAGAGATTCAATGGTTTTATGGTGAAGTCTACCAAAATGTTAAGGAATAAATCATTTAAATTCTATACAATGCTCCAGTGGCTAAAAAATGAAAGAATAGCTTCCAACTCTTTTTTGAGTCCATCCAGTATAATATTGATATAAATATCAGATGATAATATGAAAAAAGAACGTGGCAGACTTATTAGAAGAGAAGATCCTAAACAAAATATAGAAAAATCTAATTAGCGGAGAACCAAAACAATGGTAGGATAGTTTAATATTAGAAAATCAATTAATATTATGAAAACAGATTAAAAAGAAATATCACTTAGTAGCTGAAGAAAATGCAGTGAAAAATCCTTAACCTGATAAACAATAACTAACAACTACAGTAATATGACTCCTAATGGTGAAATGTTAGAAACATTTCCTTTAATACCACGAATATGACAACGATGCAGAATGTCTCTACTTCAAATTAACACGGTGATAGAGGTCCTAATCTCTGTAGAAATATAATAAAAAGGAATGAAAAACAGTCTTTATGGGGAAGAAAACATGAACCATACATTATAAAATTCTCTCTATATAATTCTTATATTATTGTCACAGGTATATAATTGCTTAGTCCTCTTCTGTTACTCTTACTTCTGTTGATCTGGAAACTTGCATATAAGCAGAAGGGTCACGATTAGGGTGACGCAAGTGAGGCGCTCACCTCAGCCCAAAATGTAAGGGAGCACCAAAAAAATCTGCCAGTTAAGAAAATAATATTTTAATGCAATATTTTAAAACTAAAAGTTAATGCCAGAAAAACTATGGTGAACACAATTATAAATAAAGATGGACTACTGTTTGTTTAAGACCCTGTGCTGTGCAAAAGGAATAGTTGTTTCTAATGAGCCCCTGAGTTCCAGGCAGGGCTGCAATTCTGTCACATCACATGAAGTGGGTTAATGAGGGTGGACAATAGCATAGGAACAATTGGGCAATGTAGGACTTTAGTTATAAATGTTTTATTATAGAGCTTTTATTAACTTTTCTCCATTGGTTCAACAAATGGAATTTGTTGATATTTTGGATAAGTGCATATTGGAGAACACACTTTTCCTTCTGCCTCAGGATCAGACATGGCTCCTCATGGCGCTGGTGAAGAGCTTTATTCTTTTTGTTGTTTCTGGGTTTTCCCAGTCCTGATCTACCTCCGTGGTCCCTTCCTTATATTATGATGGCCTAGATTTACTGGACTTTATTCCTTCCCCAACACTGTCCCTCTGCAGTGGTCTTTGGGGTCTCCTTTCCCCACCCTGACTTTGAGTACAGAGGGGCAGATCCTAGGGAATTATAAAGTAGGCAAAGATGTTTTTGTAGTACTTCAGATTTCCATTTTTTATCACTTTACTTCCTAATTATGCCCCTTTCCCACTCATTGACACTCATGTTTTTCATGGTGTTTTTCCTTTTTATCATGCCTAAACATTCAAGAGATTTGTGGAATAAACTCATTCACTCTGAAATATAAAAGACTGAAATCAGCTGAGTGAGCGTCCTCTACGTATTCTGCACAGAGTTTCTGTTTTACAAAAATCAAAGTTTTGCTAACTAAAATAAAACACTAAATATTAAATCTCAAATATCAACCAGTAGGTGAACAAGTGGAGCCTTACTATAGCCCCTTAAAATTTTGTAACGATTACCCCTTCTTGAACTATGCATAAAGCCATTTTTAAAATATAACACACTAAAAACACATAATAACTTTTCCCAAAAGGCTGTAAACGAGGAAAAATTCTTTTCCCTTCTACCCCCCCCACCCCCGCCATGTTCTCCTGCTATGGTCCAGTAATTATACTGACCAAAGAAAGATTAACAAGAGAAAAACGAAGAGAAGTTTATTAGCACGTGCATCATGCATAGACATGAGAATACCCAGAGGCAAGTAACTCCAAGGGATGGTTAGAACTTGGGCTTACTAGCACCTTAAGAAAAGAACAAAAAATTTCTAGAGAAGTAGAAAGACAAAGGAAAAGCACTTTGAGCTTCTAGGGTGGCAAATTGTGGGAAGACAAATATACGGAAAAGGAAAACTAATGGTGGATAAGAGCTAGTTTTAGCCAGGTTTGTTATCGAGATTCTACTGTTGTAGTCTCCAGGTTGATGGAGTCTAAAGTTGTCCCTGGTAATTAACTTCTATCCTTCCTGATAGAGATGGGAGGGGAGACACCCTTGCAAATTTATGTCCTACTTTTAGGCATATAAGGGTAGTGTAAAGAGCTTTTCTGTACCTGCTTCTTCTTAATTGCCTTCAGCTCAATATAATCCTTATGCCAAAGTGGCATGGTTTGGCATGACATATTCAGCTATTCTACAAGGCCAAGAGTTTTATTTACAAAAATAATATATCTGCATGTGGACATTAAGGAGACCACTTCTAAGAAAATTAAAATTTTGAAGTCTTAATTAAATCCAAAATAAGCAATGTGTGCCAACACTACAGAAGACTTCAAGTCTCTTCATCTGCCAAATGTTTCCCAATTTGAGTATGAATTCTACTTCTGTCATGAATGCCATGTTATACAGCCTGCAACCTGCATGATTGTCATTGAAAACTAGAAGGAATATAGCGTTAGGTGTTATGCGCAAATATTATGAACAACACAAAAACTAGACTTTACTGAACCATATTCCAGCAACTAAATCCCTAGAATTTAATTATTGGATTTATAATTTAGATAAGTTGGTTTTTTATTTGGTGACTTTGGGGAAGGGAATTTGGGTAGAGATAATAGCTAGCATTTTCTAAGCACTTACTATGTGCCAGGCATGATTCTAGACTGTTAATATGGGTGATCTCATTTACTCCTCACAGTAGTCTTATTTAATCTTCTTTTGCATATTTTTCATATGGGGAAACTGGGAGATATACATAGATTATAGAACTTGCCCAAGTTCACACAGCTAGTACATGAAGGGAAGCCAGTGAGATATGCATGCTCAGCTGGGAGAAAGGCTTGACATATCACATTTATAACATACTCTTCTGAATCTTTTACTCACCATCACCAACTCATAGTTTATAATTATTCTCTCTCTCTCCCTCTCTTATTAACTCATCAATTTTCCATGACTTGCAAAGCAGAACTTTAAAAATCACATAATAACCATCTGCAGCCCTTTAAAAATTATTGAATATATTTATATGTTACATAAACACCAGTAAAATGAGTACCTAAAAGAATTATGCAAACCCCTGATCAATCCAAACGGATTCTATATCCACTCCCTGTTCCAGTTTAGATGCTGTATCAGACTATTTAAGTGTGAAGAAAAAAAATTCCTGCTCCCCTTTTCCATTAAGCAGAGCTAACAATGGGCAAAATCAAGACAAAAAAACAGCTCATTAAAGCAACAATAACAGCTCAACTTTTTGCTTTTAATTTTTTGTATGCATTGGGTCTTCGTTGCTAGGCGTGGGCTTTCTCAAGTTGTGGTGAGTGGGGGCTACTCTTTGTTGGGGGGCGCAGGATTCTCAGTGCAGTGGCTTCTGTTGCAGAGCATGGGCTCTAGGCGATTGGGCTTCAGTAGTTGTCACTCACCGGCTGGCTCTAGAATGCACGCTCAGTAGTTGTGGCACCTGGGTTTAGTTGCTTCGTGGCATGTGGGATCTTCCAGGACCAGAGATCGAACCCGTGTCCCCTGCATTGGCAGGCAGATTCCCAACCACTGCGCCACCAGGGAAGTCCCAACAACTGAAAATTTTAAAACAGAATTCTTTCGAAGTTCTTCCGTCTACTTTTACAAAAATATTCACCCAAAAAACATGCTTAATCAGAGCAAATTGTGCAAAATATAACACATTAAATAACACATGTCCATTATTATGAAATGAAAGAAGCATCAAAGGCACAATATTCATAAAACATCTAAAATCTATAACCCACTAAAATTCAGGCTACCAGCCAAATACTACAACAGCTTCAAATATCAGACAACTTCAGGTGTATGATTTGAAACTGATAATGCATAATTTCCAAAGAGCTCTAGGTAGGTAAACAGTGGTGATGAAATGAGTTATTTGTGCCAGGCATTTATTTCTTTGCTCTCTGATTTTTTCCAGCTCCCCAGAGGTTAGGAGTCTATCACCTGCTGCTCCTCAGCTGCTGAGATCAGACTATAACACAGATGGAGCACCTATGTTCTCAAGGCTGCTGCTTCACGGAGATAAGGCTGCACTGGAGAAGTGCTCAGCTTTTCCTCCCTCTGAACGAGCCTGAACAGCCATCAATAATAAACAGTAACTTCTCAACTGTTAGGTTGAACAACACTGCCTTGCACACACAGGTGAAATTTGATAAAAGGGAGTTATTTAAATCACTTGAAATGCCTATAGCTTCATTATTTCTTGTCCTTGTGTTATCACTTTCCTTATTTTTTTCTTCTTTCTCTCCTCCTTTCCCCTAATCTATCGCCAAAATGCAATGATTTAAAAACTCAGTGGAAATATTGGGTCACGTTTCTCCACCAGTTGTTTGCCTTGAATGTTTTTGGTGAGCTATTCTTTAGCCACCTTGTCATTCTGCTGTTATTCACAGCATTATCTCTAAGTATGAGAACATTGCAAAAATCTACTATGCCCATTCAGAAACATGTATTATGTCTGGTTTTGACCTTGCAATTAAAATAGGCTACCTTCCAGAAGTCAAAGAGAGATAGCTGCAATCCCTAGCATTAAACAAAATTATACAGTTCTTAATTTTATCGAACGACAGATCATTTTCTCTAAAACTCCAAAATTTGCAAATACAAACTGTTCACCCACCTTCCTGCCACTGGAGAGTTGTAGAAAGAGTCAGATTATACCACTAAATAGTACTTCATATAATTCACCAGGTTAATCAAATATCATTATTGACAACAGCTTTCTTCCTGTGAAGCAGAAATATGCTTAGCTTACAATCAGAGGTAAATTATTGCTGAATGTTACCAATGTATTATTTTTTGTGTGTGTGTGGTATGCGGGCCTCTCACTGCTGTGGCCTCTCCCGTCGCGGAGCACAGGTTTCGGACGCGCAGGTCCAGCGGCCATGGCTCACGGCCCCAGCCGCTCCGCGGCACGTGGGATCCTCCCGGACCGGGGCACGAACCCGTGTCCCCTGCATCGGCAGGCGGACTCTCAACCACTGTGCCACCAGGGAAGCCCACCAATGTATTTTTATTCTTTCCTTCCTGACAGGTCCTTGAGTACCTTTGGTGGCTAATTTCCACCCCCACCCCACCCCCTGCCCAACCCTAGGTACTCTGGTGATTCTTGGGTAATAAGTTGAGAAGATTTTCACCTGATGCCTCCACGCTTCTGCAGGTTATTGGGAACGCTGAGCAAAAACGTACCTTACGATATACAAAGAATGATCAGAAATTCACTGTCACAGGATTTTTAACCAGTGAACTGATTAAGTATGCATTGCCTGAGTTAATATTATATATTTTAAATCCACAGAGTTTCATAGGTGTTTTTCCTATTATTTCCTTAACTTCTCTTACAGTGGTAGAGCCCTATCTTTGATTGTTGATATAGTATTTTGATTCCTCCATTAAGCCCGAAGTAAACTGCTTCTTACTAAAAACCAAACATTGGAAAAACAGTTAAATGTGACCCACCAAAGACTGAACTACCTGTTCACATTCTGTCAAGCAAGCAAGGTAATTTATTATTTTTTTTTTTTTTGCGGTACGCGGGCCTCTCATTGCTGTGGCCTCTCCCGTTGCGGAGCACAGGCTCCGGACGCGCAGGCTCAGCGGCCATGGCTCACAGGCCCAGCCGCTCCGCGGCATGTGGGATCCTCCCAGACCGGGGCACGAACCCATGTCCCCTGCATTGGCAGGCGGACTCTCAACCACTGCGCCACCAGGGAAGCCCAAGCAAGGTAATTTAATTGGAACTTTGTTTTGTTTTGCTTTTTTAGTTATGCGTATATTGATTTACTTATACTTTTAAGCCACTCTGCCAAATGTAAATTACAGTTAATATTTATTATAACTTAAATATTATTATTAATTTATTAGAATTATTTTCAAGCATTTGTATATTCATATATGTGTATATATAAAATTTTAACTTTAGCTTAATTATAAGATGTTAAGTAACTTGTAATTCTTAGGAGGAAATTATGTTCCAGATGAACACATTTCTAATTTTATATGAAATCCAGTTAGAAAATAGCACTGTAATTCCCTTTTAGCAGGCCAAATCTTCTACTGAAAACCCAATGCTAGGCTACAACCTCAAATTTCAGTGCTTTTCTACAATTTTTGCAAGTTAGTCTTACTGGAGTCAGGTTTTCCTCTGTGAAGCAATATTTTAGCCTAGGCATCTTTAGCCTTTTCCCAAGATGTTCATTGTTTCACTCCTTGGGATGGTGGAAACCACCAGGCTCCTCCAGTCTGTAATGTCTTTCCCGCTTGACATTCTCCCAGTGGATGTCCCAGTTAATAAACACCAGCAGCACAGGTTATGGCAGTAGTTGCCAGCAGTATCCTCTCTGATCCAGTGTTTCCTCTTTCCTCTACTAACTGGAATCTTTGGGAACAACAGTTCTAAGAAAATCTCCTTACTTCCTGTGATCTCTTGGTAGCTAGCCAGCTCATGATTGCTCTCTTAACTTCATATCATATTAAAGATCCATGTTAGGCATGCTTTTACATGCATTTAACGTCCTCTAGTGCAATGTTATCAAAGGGAGTATCTGTAAGGGGGTATATGTGAGATATTTTCTGTGAAGTTAGGAAGCACAGTCTGTAAGACTGTCCTCACTTCTAATACCAATTGCAAGTTGGGGTTTCCCAATATCACTCCCGGATTTGATAAATCACTAGAAGGACCCAAAGAACTTATCAGAAACTGTACTATTCAAGTATGGTTTATTACAGGGTAATGATAGAGATTAAAATCAAACAAGGGGAGACATACATAGGGAAGAATCGGGGACGGTTTCAAAAGTGAAGCTTTCATTTTCCTTAGGATGCGTTATGCTTCTGGCATCAACATGTGACATCATTCACAGAATATTGGAAACCAGAGAAGCACATCTGAGCATGTGTTCAGGGTTATTATTGGGGCTCCATGTTTGACTTTCCACATGGCTGGCCTTTAGTCTCCAGCTCATTGGAGATAGAGTGGGGATATCTAAAGTATATCGTATATGGCCCAAAGTTCTCATCATAATTCACACTGTTAGACATCCAGTGGTAAAGACCTCCAGGTAAATAAACACACGCTTATCATGGAGGATGTCCTAAGGTCCTAGAGATCATCTCCCATTGCCCAGCAGCTGGGTAAGGTTAAATACTTTATTAAACAGTTTTCAAACACAATCTGGCAATATAGTTTTAAGAAATTGAATTTTTAGATATTGTGGCTACTTTAACCACAAAAATGCATTGTTTGACAAATTTCAGGACATGAAACAAAAACTTCTTTTAATGATTTAGTTAAAGCCATCCAAACCCACAGGGCGTAATGTCTGCTTCTACCATATTTATGTGAAGTATGTGAAGCATACAAAATGTGGTCATTGAAAGGGGACATTTGACCTCATACAATATAATGAATCTGATATACGGTACAGTGGGGTGGTAAGTATGATGATAAATTTCTTTTAATGTCATCCCTTCCAACATTTGGCTGCCAGCAAGAATGCATCACACTTGAGGGAGAGTTCCATGAGTACAAGAAAAAACATGAAGAAATGATTGAATGCTAACCACAAATTCCATCCTCTCTGACCCCAGGTATTTAAACATAGGCAGTTCTTTTAAGCTATTCTCAGTACTTTTTCTCATATTGAAAGTGTTACTGGGGGACCTTCAAGATGGCAGAGAAGTAAGACATGGAGATCACCTTCCTCCCCACAAATACATCAAAAATACATCTACATGTGCAACAACTCCTACAGAACACCTACTGAATGCTGGCAGAAGACCTCAGACTTCCCAAAAGGCAAGAAACTCCCCATGTACCTGGTTGGGGCAAAAGAAAAAAGAAAAAAACACAGACAAAAGAGTAGTGACAGGACCTGCACCTCTGGGAGGGAGCTATCAGGGAGGAAAAGTTTCCACACACTAGGAAGCCCCTTCACTGGTGGAAAAGGGGGATGGGCAGGGGGGAAGCTTCAGAGCCATGGAGGAGAGCACAGCAACAGGGCTGCAGAGGGCAAAGCAGAGAGATTCCCACACAGAGGATCGGAACCGACCAGCACTCACCAGCCTGAGAAGCTTGTCTGCTCATCCGCCGGGGTGGGTGGGGGCTGGGAGCTGAAACTCAGGCTTCGGACGTCAGACCCCAGGGAGAGGACTGGGGTTGGCTGCGTGAACACAGCCTGAAGGGGGCTAGTACGCCACAGCTAGCAGGGAGGGAGTCCAGAAAAAGTCTGGAACTGCCTAAGAGTCAAGAGACCATTGTTTCAGGGTGCTCGAGGAGAGGGGATTCAGAGCATTGCCCAAATGAGCTCCAGAGATGGGTGCGAGCCATGGCTACCAGCGGGGACACCAGAGACAGGCATGAGACGCTAAGGCTGCTGTTGCAGCAACCAAGAGGTTGGTGTGCGAGCACAGGTCACTATCCACACCTCCCCTCCCAGGAGCCTGTGCAGCCCGCCACTGCCAGGGTCCCGTGATCCAGGGACAACTTCCCCGGGAGAATACATGGCGCGCCTCAGGCTGGTGCAACGTCGTGTTGGCCTCTGCCGCCGCAGGCTCGCCCCACATTCCATACACCTCCCTCCCCGCGGCCTGAGTGAGCAAGAGCCCCCTAATCAGCTGCTGTTTTAACCCCGTCCTGTCTGGGCAAAGAACAGATGCCCTCAGGTGACCTACGGGCAGAGGCAGGGCCAAATCCAATGCTAAACCCCAGGAGCTGTGTGAACAAAGAAGAGAAAGGGAAATTTCTCCCAGCAGCCTCAGGAGCAGTGGATTAAATCTGCACCATCAACTTGATGTACCCTGCAGCTGTGGAATACCTGAATAGACAACGAATCATCCCAAAATTTAGGCGGTGGATTTCAGGAGCAACTGTAGCCTTGGGGTTTGCTTTCCACATCTAATATGTTTATAGTTTTATGTTTATTTTAGTTTAGTATTTAGAGCTTATTATCACTGGTAGATTTGCTTATTGATTTGGTTGTTTTCTTTTTTAAAAAAAAATATATATTTTTTCCTTTTCTCCTTTTGTAAGTGTGTATGTGTATGCTTCCTTGTGTGATTTTGTCTCTATAGCTTTGCTTTTTGTCCTAGGGTTCTGTCTGTCTGGTTTTTTGTTTTTTTTTTAGTATAGTTTTTAGCACTTGTTATCATTGGTGGATTTGATTTTTCATTTGGTTGTTCTCGTTTTTCTTTTTTTTATTACTTAAAATTTTATTTTTAATATTTTTTTTACTTTAATAATTATTTTATTTTATTCTTTCCTTCTTTTTTCTTTCTTTTTTTCTTTCTTTCTTTCCTTCCTTCTATCGTTCATTCTTCTTTTCTTTTCTCCCTTTTTTTCTGAGCTGAGTGGCTGACAGGGTTTTGTGCTCTGGCTGGGTTTCAGGCCTGAGCCTCTCAAGTGGGAGAGACAAGTTCAGAACTGGCACAAAAACAGAAATATAGATGAATGGAACAGGATAGAAAGCCCAGAGATAAACCCATGCACATATGGTCACCTTATGTTTGATAAAGGAGGCAAGAATATACAATGGAGAAAACACAGCCTCTTCAATAAGTGGTGCTGGGGAAACTGGACAGCTACATGTAAAAGAATGAAATTAGAACACTCCCTAACACCATACAGAGAAATAAACTCAAAATGGATTAAAGCCCTAAATGTAAGGCCTGATTCTATAAAAATCTTAGAGGAAAACATAGGCAGAACACTCTATGACATAAATCACAGCAAGATCCTTTTTGACCCACCTCCTAGAGAAATGGAAAAAAACCCAAAAATAAACAATTGGGAACTAATGAAACTTAAAAGCTTTTGCACAGCAAAGGAAACCATAAACAAGATGAAAAGACAACCCTCAGAATGGGAGAAAATATTTGCAAATGAAGCAACTGACAAAGGATTAATCTCCAAAATTTACAAGCAACTCATGCAGCTGAATATCAAAAAAACAAACAATCCAATACAAAAATGTGCAGAAGACCTAAATAGACATTTCTTCAAAGAAGATATACAGATTACCAACAAACACATGAGAGGATGCTCAACATCCCTAATCATTAGAGAAATGCAAATCAAAACTACAATGAGGTATCACCTCACACCTGTCAGAATGGTCATCATCAAAAAATCTATAAACAATAAATGCTGGAGAGGGTGTGGAGAAAAGGGAATACTCTTGCACTGTTGGTGGGAATGTAAATTGATACAGCCACTATGGAGAACAGTATGGAGGTTTCTTCAAAAACTAAAAATAGAACTATCATACAACCCAGCAATCCCACTACTGGGCATATACCCTGAGAAAACCATAATTCAAAAAGAGTCATGTACCACAATGTTCATTGCAACACTATTTACAATAGCCAGGACATGGAAGCAGCCTAAGTGTCCATCAATAGATGAATGGATAAAGAAGATGTGGCACATATATACAATGGAATATTGCTCAGCCAGAAAAAGAAACAAAATTGAGTTATTTGCTGTGAGGTGGATGGACCTAGAGACTGTCATACAGAGTGAAGTAAGTCAGAAAGAGAAAAACAAATACCGTATGGTAACACACATATATGGAATCATTAAAAAAAAAAAAGGTTCTGAAGAACCTAGGGGCAGGACAGGAATAAAGACGCAGATGTAGAGAATGTACTTGAAGACACGGGGAGGGGGAAGTGTTACTGGGACGAAGTGGGAGAGTGGCATGGACATATATATATATACTACCAAATGTAAAGTAGATACATTTGCTTGTTGGGCAAAAACCAATAAAAAGGCAAGTTGGTGGAAAGGGAAGTTTGCTTTATTTCAGATGCCAGCAACCTGGGTGGGGGGAGGGCAGCCTTCTGTCCAAAAGCTGACTCCCCACCTGACAATCAGTGGGGAAGAGCTTTTATAGATGGAGGGAGGGGCTACATGTAGAAACAGCACTGCCAGTTCTGACGGTTCCCTTGGAATTAGTCATGCAGTGGTCTGATCAGCATCATCTTGATTGTTTTAAGTAAAGGTAGTCTTTAGTTCCAGGGTCAGTTTGTTCCCATTTCTTTGAGGCCAGTTCTCAGAATTGTGGCAGTTTATGTCATGGCTACAGTCTGGTCATCATATAGTTAATTTCTTCCACCTGGTGGGGGTTTCAGTATCTGTAGGACAGCTCACAGCATAGGCTCAGAATATTATCGATAATCCTTGAGGAGGAAGTAAAGGTCCTTGACTTTGCTTAATGACTAAACTATTGTTTTGTCTCAAGTTTGACTGTTTTCTTTTGTTTCTGCAGTTTCTCACTTCTCTGATGAAACTTATTGTTTGGCTAAAGTTTTTTTTCACAGACAAAAGGCAGGCTGAAGCAAGGGGGGGCAGGAAGGACCATAGAGCCCTGGTCCATTTCAAAAGCATTTTCAAACTGAAGAATCTGTGCTATTAATAAAAATACATAAAAATGTATGTGGGATGTTGTACAGCAAATTTCTGAAGGCAAATGATCTCAGTATAAAACCTGTGTGTGTGTGTGTGTGTGAGAGAGAGAAAGAGAGATTTCTTTTTGATCTGTAGTTTCACCTTATTTAATAAGGAAGTTAAAACCTATTTTATTAAATCATATCAAAAGCTATATCTCCAATGACAGTCAACTCATCTTGTTTATACTCAGAAGAAATTATATAAAATTAAAATATAAAACATAAAATTAAAATCTTTTATATCTATAATTTCCAAATTGTATTTTGGCTATCAGATATATTAGTTTTAGCAATAGATAATTGTTTCTTTCATTAAATATATAAGAAAACATGATCAATGTATAACAAAGTAAACTTATTTCTAATTTTTATTCCGATTATTACTTAATTATTCTGAAAGCCAAAAATATATGTATCCACACAAGTTTATCAAAGAAATATTATGTATTTTATCATGCTCCTTGCCTCATAAATGACAAATTCTAGCTACACACATTGCATAGCCATATTACAACTAAATAATGGGAAATAGCATATTGATATATTATGTAATTTTTATAATTTAAAATAACCTCATCATGTCAAATGTACAACATTTCAATCTTGAGTGCACAGCATGTACTAATTTGTCTTTCAAGATGTGTGTCACTATTTGTTTCTCAATCTTTTTAATAATATTCCTTGAAACATATTTATGCAAAATGATAAATGAAATAGGACTTTATGTGACAAAGAGAAAGAATTGGATGTTTGGCTTGAAAATGAGAATTGGCTTTGCTAATTTGGTTGTATTCTGGACATTTTTTTTCATAAATTGAATGAACTTAATCTGCAGCTCCAAAATATCTGACAAATACATGTTTAAAGTTCAAGCTAAGAACATTTAAAAACATTAAATTAATAAAATTATAACAGAATTCAAATATCTTCATAACTCCAACTCTATATCTGTCAAGATTCAGCAGATGACACACTAAAATTAGAAATTTTTTTTTTTTTTTTTTGTGGTACGTGGGCCTCTCCCTGTTGTGGCCTCTCCCGTTGCGGAGCACAGGCTCCGGACGCACAGGCTCAGTGACCATGGCTCACGGGCCCAGCTGCTGTGGAATGTGGGATCTTCCCGGACTGGGGCATGAACCTGTGTCCCCTGCATCGGCAGGCGGACTCTCAACCACTGCGCCACCAGGGAAGCCCTAAAATTAGAATTTTTGAAGACAGTTTATTTACAAAGGGGAATTGTGGAATTATAGAGGAACCACAAGCAGTGAAATGAGAACTAGGGCCAAGCAGCAGTGAAACTGTCACCACCACTTAGCCACAAGGACAAAGGAAGGGAAGGGAGGGCTTATTGAACCCTGGAAGGAGAGTCAATCTTGTAGACAAGGCTGCTTGGAAATGAGCACTCCCTTTTGTTTAGGGACACAGCCAGTCTGAGGCAGTACTGAAGCAGAAGGATTCAGGAGAATAAAGACGCTGATTTCGCTCCCTTCTCTCCTTCAGCTAATCTGCTAAGTCTTCCTTTAGCTGAAGCCAGAAAGAAATTTAGAAGGCTTGGAAGCCCACTGACTTCTTGATGCAAGTCAGCACACCAGAGCAGAGAGCAGGGCAGAGAAGGAAAGAGAAAGACTTTGGAGGGGCACATAAAACTTATCATCTAATAGAAGCCTTTTCTTATTATATCAAGTTAAACAAGATGCACCAAAGAGAAAGAATAACAGGTACAATTAATTATCATTTACAAAGTTTTGCTAAAGCATTTTTGGGGATCCCTCCTGTATTAATGAAGGATATTCAGAGAAACAATCTACAGGATATATGTACATATAGATATATAGAAAGAGATTTCTTATGGAGGATTGGTTCACATGATTATGGAGGCTGAGAAGTCTTTTGATCTGCTGTCTGCAAGCTGGAGTTCCAGGAAAGCTGGTGTAGTTATATTTCAAATCTCAAGGCCCGAGAACCAGGGAAGCCAATGGTGTAAATCCCAGGTTGAGTCGGAAGCCCTGAGAACTAGGACACCCGATGTTTGAGGGCAGGAAAAGATGGATGCCCAGCTCAAGCAAAGAGCAAATTTGCCCTTTCTCTGACTTTTTGGTTGCATCTAGGCCCTCAACTGATTGGATGATGTCCACCTGAATTGGTGAAGGCAGTCTTCTTAGTCTATCAAGTCAAATGCTCATCTCTTCGTTTGTTAATCAGCTGAAATTGCTTATTAGGCCTATTTTTCTTTAATTGTCTTGAGTTTATCAGTAAGTGAGCAGTAATATAATATGCTAGTATTGATGATTCTGATTGCTTCTTTCCAGTAGTAGTGAGTCTCCTCCCTTTTTGTGAAATTCCACTGGCAGGAACTTCCATTAGAAAACTGAAAAATGTTAGGGACAACATGCTTCAGGTTTTAATTGGAATGCCTCTAGTGCTTCACAGTTCAGAATGCCATTGAGTATTGGTTTCATATTGATACAGTTTAGTCGAATCTTTCTTTGTGTTGTTGTTTCTGGTTGTCGATGTTGTTTTCCTGGTTATTCTCCAACTGCTAACTCACCCAATCTGCATGGCTAATGGATTTAACCAAATGCCTTTATGGCATAAATTATAATCATTTTATGATGATTTTAAACTTAGGTTGATTGTAATGATGTATTAGGGATCTCCAGAGAAACACAACGAATAGCATATGCATAGATATATATAAAAGAAGGTTTGTTATGGGAATTGGCTTACATAATTATGAAGACCAAGAAGCCCAGGATCTACCATCTGCAACCTGGTGGACCAGGAAATCCTGTGGTGCCATTCAGTTCAAGCCTGAAGGCCTAAGAACCAGGAGAATTAATAGTGTAAATCCCAATCCTAGTCTTAATGCCCTAGAACCAGGAGAGCAATACCAGAGGGCAGGTGAAGATGGATGTCTTGGCTCAAGTAAAAAGAACAAATTCACCTTTCCTCTACCTTTTTGTTCTATTCAGGCCCTCATCAAATTGGATTATGCCCACCTGCATTGGGCAGGGTACTCTTCTTTACTCAGTCTATCAATTCAAATGTTATTCTCGTCTGGGAATACTCTCACAGACACACTGAGAGATGATGTTTTATCAGCTACCTGGTCATCCCTTACCTTAGTCAAGTTGATCATAAAATTAAGTATCACACCCCCCTCAAATAAAAACAATGAATGATGCTAATTACTGGGTTAAAAAATTTTCTAATTCAGGTTACTTCATGTTCTTTGCTTTCCACAAATCTAAACCATAACCTAATCAACTGATTTATAATTAATAATAATTTTTGATAATAGACTTTTATGTTATTTGGCATGTAATTCTGAAGGATTTCAAAGACTTGAGTGATGTTAAAATAAAACCTCTTTCATTCCTATCCGCT
Source organism: Phocoena phocoena (assembly GCF_963924675.1). Classification (NCBI taxonomy): domain Eukaryota; kingdom Metazoa; phylum Chordata; class Mammalia; order Artiodactyla; family Phocoenidae; genus Phocoena; species Phocoena phocoena. Next base: position 51,975,801 of record NC_089220.1, on the reverse strand, counting down.
TTACAGATAAACAAGTTTCTTTACTGCTTCAAGTAATAAAATGAAAACTGTCAGTAGGTTGACTATAAACTGTCATATTCCAGCAATAACACATTTATCCATGGATAAGTTTAGTAATTAAAAAATAACTTTATTACTCTCATTGAGATATGCATGTTGAATGAATTATTTTTATCTTAAAATTACTTAAATTAGTAGTATGTTTGTGCTAAGATCAATTACCTACTAATAATAATTATAATGCAAGTCAATCTAGAAGAAAAACAATTTAATAAAACCTTGTATAACAAAATATAAAATTTATTATATATACATATTTTGTGACAGAATTAAGATGGGCTGTTTAATAAAAGATTTAAGCATAAAATGATATTGTGTTATCATGTAATTTAATGATGGAGTGAAATGGAAATATGAGTTCAAGATGAAAAAAATAAAAGTAAAGGATTTCTGAATGTTATAGAAGAATTTGTTTATGTATATTTTAAATGGTTGACAAGGATTTCAAATTATTGTGCTCAGGAGAAATAAAAATTAGGGATGAGATGTCTCCCCTGAAAGGATTTACTTTCTTACAGAGTGCTGAGGATCTGGTAATTTATATCTGTTTACTGAATTCCCTTTGTTGTCTCTGATTACCTATGCTTAGAAGAAAACTTCCACCAGAATATTTGGCATACCTTCTAAAAATTTACCTGTGTTTTGTTTGTGTTTCTGAAATCTTAGTTCTTATCATTTTAATCCTTTTGATTTTTTGTTTTGGTTATGGCATGAGGAACAGATATAAAAGATGTTATTTCTCCAAATTTATACTCAGTTATCCCAACACTGTTTTATGAATAAATATCATAACCTTCGCTGCTTCATCAAATCCTACATTTCCTTGTGAATTTGTTTCTGTACTCTCTGTTTTGTTCCAATGATTTCTTTGTCCTGTGCTGTGACTTAACCTTTTATTTACAATATCTTTATAGAACACTTTAAAGTTTAGCTGGTAGAACTACCCATTAGAATTTTTCTTCAAAATTTATGTATTTACTCTTCCAGATTAACTTTAGAATCATTTTTTCAACTTAAAAATAATTACCTTGGGATTGCTATTGGCATTACATTAAATTTACTGTCACTGATTTGGTTTCTCTCTCTTGGCTCAGTGTAAGTAACAGCCACTATTGGAAATAAGTTCCTTGGCTTCTCAACTTAGAGCTAGCTACTGTGAGCAGCAACCATATCTCAAATTATTACAAGGAATATGAACCAACTGGGCTTGTGGTTTTCATTGCTCTGTGTTGGGGGAGTGATAATTGAAATCATGGATTATTTTGTCTAACCATGATGTTTTCATGTCTATCTTTTGAAATTGGAAGTCTTGCAAAGTTTTTTGTTGATTCTCAGATCAGCTGTTTATTGAGGTCTTTCCAGCACTTCCATTTTGAAGTTCAGGAACTCTATAAAGTTTATATTCTAGGGAAAGCCATCTATCCAGGTTTTACTGGGTGATAGAAACTTAATTGCACTGTATTTATGTAGGCTGGAAGAGAAGTGAACTCTTTTACACAGTGATTCTTTTTTCCAGGAACATAATCTCTCTCTACTTATTCAGGCCATGTTTGATATTTCTTAAGTAAAGATTTATTATTTCTTTATAAAAGTCTTGCTGATTAATTTTGAGTTTGTTTTATTCTGATTTATTTTATTTGTATTGTGAATAAAATACTCTTACATTACCTTTTTAAAAAGCTGGCTATATCTGATAATATTATAGACCCATGGTATAGAGCAAGGATATGGTATAGACTATGTGTGTTTTGTCTTGCATCTTGCTGAGTTTTCTCATAAGTTCAGTTACTATGTTAGTTAATGTACCTATTTATTATTAATGATAACAGTGATTATTATCATTTGTGTTAACTTTCTATTATTCAGATGACTAAATTCTCTAATTTTATTACTATATTTATTGGAAGAATAATGTGGATAATAATTGATGATTTGGGGCTTTTTTTCTTTGTTCACTCTTAATAAGGAGTTTCTTATTGATTCCTGAGAGTCTTTAATAGATTAAATGCAATTTCTCCTAGTCTTAGTTTGTCACATAATTATTATTTTTTTTAAATCAAGAATGTATACTTATTGTTTCCAATCCCTTTTTAGTATCTAAAGAAGTTTTTATATATTTTTATCTTTTAATGTAATATTAAATTAGGTTAATAGATATCTAGTTCTAAAACATTCTCGAATTTTACCCCATAATTTTCACTTTCATCTTTGCATATTTCTTTTATTTTGATTTGATATATTGTTATTGTTACTTCAAACATCGAATATTTAGTTTATTTATTTTTCAATCTTTCTTATTTTCCCATAAGCATTTAAGACATTTTCTTCTGAAAAATTTCAGCTGTATCACGTATTATTTTATATGTTTTATTCCCAGTTTCAGTCAATTCTAATAGTATATAATATGTTTAGATTTCCTATTTAAGCAAAATAATATTTAGAAACAAAAAATTTTTTTGATTTTCTATCTTCCTTCTTTCTCTTTCCCTCCCTTCCTTTTTTCCTTCCTTCCTTCCTACCTTCCTTCCTTCCTCCCTATCAATTCCACTGATTTCACTAATACTACTTTCCAAAACTGAAAAGTATGTGCTTTGTATTTTTATATTTGGCTTTATTATGTCATTGCATTTTTAACAGCACACTCAAAACATTGTTGTATTGATAAACACTGTGGCTTACTCAGTCAATAGCTAAACTCCAGTCTCGCTTGCTAACAAAACTCTAACTTTTTTTTTTAACATCTTTATTGGAGTATAATTGCTTTACAATGGTGTGTTAGGTTCTGCTTTATAACAAAGTGAATCAGTTATACATATACATATGTCTCCATATCTCTTCCCTCTTGCGTCTCCCTCCCTCCCACTCTCCCTATCCCACCCCTCTAGGTGGTCACAAAGCACCAAGCGGATCTCCCTGTGCTATGCGGCTGCTTCCCACTAGCTATCGGTTTTACATTTGGTAGTGTATATATGTACATGCCACTGAACTTTGTTTTGACATGAATGTTCCTAGTCTGAGAAGATTAACTATCATTGGTCTTGATCATTCAAACCAATCTTCTTTACCGGGACAGATCCTTGCTTTCACAACTGTCCTTGTAATTACAGATGGGCACGTGACATAGTTCTGTCCAATGAGTTGTAATCGGAGGTCTCCTGTGGGAGTACTGGGGAAAAAAAATTCATATCTTGGGGAAAACAAGAAAATTGCAAGAATATTGTAGAAGGAACAGGTGTTCCACACTTTTCTTTATAACAGCCTTTCTGAATTTTAGCTATGTTCATGGCTGCTTGAAATAAAGCTAACATGTACCAAATTTTCTTGATGCTAGTTGCTGTCAGGTCATTAAGTTCTGACCAAAGATACGCAAATTCCGATAGTTTTTTTCCCTCCCTTTTCTCCTATTGTTGTCTAGAATGAAAATAAGATGGCTCTGGCTAAAGTAATCCTATACTATAAGGTGAATTGGGAATGGAAGTGATACAATAATGGTGCAACAAGATAGACTCTAGATCTCCAATTCTGTGGAGCATCTTTCTGGCCACAGACCATGTACTTGAACTTTTACATAATAAATAATTAAATTTCCATGTTTTTGACCCTCATTTTATTTTGGGGTTTCCTGTCCCTTAAATCCAAAATTAAACTACCACTGATGCTGATTCAGATTCTTGATTTTCAAGTCACATAATGGAAAGAGTAACTGCTTAGGTAAAATAATAAATATTTTCTTGCTTCTTGGTTGGTTTTTCTATTACTTGCAGACAAATCATTCACCATGATTAAAAATTAAAGCTTCACAGATATATCCATAGACTTCGATAATTAGTATCACCTATATTAACAAGTTTTCTATGTGAGAAAAAGAACTGTGCCAATAACTTATTAGGTTTGATTCTGCTGGGATACATTTTGAAGCAACATTATACTTACTGACCTACATTGCTGATTTTCATAGGCAAAGCTTTTAAAGAGAATAATCCTCCTTACAAGATAGTATTTAAACTTCCATATTTCATAGCTGTATTACACATTTTTCAGCATGATAGGATAATCTCTATTTAATTTCGTACTTGACTTCATGCATGTATGTGCATATTTATTATTTGTTTGAATTCTAATATGCAAAATTCTATTTCCAGTCAGTTATGTCCTTTGTCAGATACAAAGCTCTTAATTTTTCTCTTTCAAACAGCTATGTATAAATGGCATAAATAAATGCTGTGATCCAAATGCAGAGCATTCTTTCGAGCTACTGTATATTATGAAGATTATGACTAGTGGGTTGAGTTTAGAAAGTTAACATGTGTAAAATTAATCCTTAATTAATTTCATAAGGAATATTCTGGGGGCAATAAGTGTCATGAGGAAGACAATTATTCAGAAAAGTAGAGGGTTGTTTCCTTTTCAGCTGATTTGTTTTTCAAGATCACTCTGTGTCTTTAAACTGCCAGCCTTACCACTGCTTGGATATCTTGGAGCTGCGTATATGAACAAGTCAACTCTTTCATTGCCTTGAGCATTGCTGAAGGATATTCAAGCTATTTGCTGATCTCTAGCTATGTTTTAACCAAACTTTATTTTATAAGGAGTCCCTTGGCTCACCTATGAGGCATTTTTATGCCTCCTTTGATTGATGCTTCCAGCCATAGACCTTAGGGATTTGGTAATATTTAAATCCCTGCCTAAGTTGTTTCACTATTAGATAACCAGTGTGGAGAGCTGCTGGAATATTTGTATTCCTTTCCTTGTGGCCAAGAATTGATTTAGTGGTTCCTAAGAGAATTTTATTGTTTGATGGCTCTCCCCATTCTGATGTCTGCTTTCTGTGGTTTCACAGAGAACTTATTACCTTTGAAGTTAGACCTCCTCTACCTATCCTTCTTATCATAGTACCTCCAATTTTTTTTTCTCGGAACATGGAATTAAAAGTCAACCACGCTTGATTTGGAAACTAAGCCCTACTAGTATTTGTTTTAGGCCAGGATACTGACTGCTGAGCCACAAGTTCTATAAAATGCACACTGGGATACGTAAATAAAGTTGTGATGTAACATTGCCAGTGCCAGGCACATAGTAAATACTTTAAGTTCAGTTTCTCTACTTCCCTTTCACCCATATTGAAGTTATAATTAGTCCTCTTGTATTGAAGGATAACTTATGAGAGATTTTTAGTAACAAATGTAGTTTTTATTCAACATTTATTATCTATACTAATATTTAATAAAGTATTTGTTTCTCTTCCCTTTATTTCTGAATTTCCTGCTTGCTAACTCAGAACTTTCCTGATTATTTGGACAATTATATATATTTTAAACTAGAAATGCATTGCTGGAATACAGTAATATCAATTCATTACATTGGGATGGTTATATTTATTTTGGAATTTATTGAATATCTATTTTGATGATAAAACCACCTATCAGTACTTTTAAAAAATCAATTTGAAGTTTTCAAGCTTGTATTCAAGGTGATTGTATCTTAAAATGCAGATAATATTTTATATTAAGGTTATGTCAAGAATATTGTTTTGCTTCCCTTAAGCTTCAAATAACTGTTTATATAAAGTCCAGTAAATGGACCCTTCATTATTTCAATGAATTGCACTAGTTTTCTATTACTCTGAGGATTAGGCTTACGCAATAAATCTTTGTATTCAACATGACTTCTTATGTCCTCACAATTACCTTAATCTCACCTGGACTTTTGTAGTTATACTTTAAAATTCATAAACTTTTATTTCTGTAGCAATATTGTTCTAGTTTTACATGTAGGGAAATATTCCTCATAATTCTTGTGGGAATCAGAATATTCTCTTAGCAGTTCGCCATGTATGCTATCTCAGCTACTACTGTACATTGAATTCATCACTTGAGGCTTAATAAATCCAGAACATAGAAATTTTATATCTTTCTGAGAAATCCTATGGTGGGCATCTCAATAGTTTTAGAGAAATTAAAAGTAAAAAACTTCTAGGAATAAGAGAAATGAATCACAAATATTAAAAAAATTTAAAACATCTTTCATTAGTCATTGTTCAAAGAGACTATTGAAGGAAATAGTCCATTAGAAATAAAATTTGTGATGAGGACTTCTGCTTCCACTTTGGATACAGAAAGAGTTGCAAGAGAATGTTCCTCCACCTTAGCAATAAGAACCTTAAAGTCATAGTTTCTTAAGCTTATCAGAGATATGAGCATGCAAAGAAATCTACTGAATTATAAACCACAGAGTAATTAACTTGACCTAGAAGAGAAGTGATCCATGGCTACTTTTTTATCTGGTGAAACAGCAGGAGGAAGAAGAAGCCATCATAGCTGTGACTAAGGAGAAAAGAGATACTTTTTAATAAGTTGTTAAAGACTGATAATGGGCTGGTATGACAGTTTAGAATCCCAGGGAGGCAGAGATAGAAAATTTGCAACCACCTGCCAAATCTTTTCCACAGCTTCGTTGAGCACTCATGAGAAAATTGTGAGCAGCACCGCAGAGCTGAGACAGATTCTACCTGGGATTCAGGTATGCAGAGAATGCTGAAGTCTGAGGGGAGGACAGTAGCACTGAGAAAATCCCTGTGCACTTCAGGTACTCATTGTGTGTTGGTGCCATGGGCCTGCTAAAACGTGAAGGCAGGGGAAGGATAACAGAGAAAGCCTCCAGCCCTCCACACCTTCTACTGAGTAGGGGGCAACATCTGTTTATGCTTGGAGGAGAGCTGAAAGTAACCCTTCAGACACAGGTGCACAGAGATTCCTGAATGCTGGAAACCATGCAGAAGAAGGAGTAGACTCTCCACAGACACTCGGAGT